>NC_074678.1:8332249-8439749 GCF_029448725.1 Salvelinus fontinalis
CACTACTATTACTACTAATAACACTACTACTATCACTAATACCACCACTACCACTACCACTACTACTATTACTACCACTACTACCACCACTAGTAATACCACTACCACTACTACTATTACTACCACTACTACCACCACTAGTAATACCACTACTACTACTACTACTACTACCACTACAAGGTTCCCAGATGGTGTAGGACCCACCACTCTGACAGAGTAGGATCCCAGATGGAGTAGGATCCCAGATGGAGTAGGACCCCAGATGGAGTAGGACCCCAGATGGAGTAGGATCCCAGATGGAGTAGGATCCCAGATGGAGTAGGATCCCAGATGGAGTAGGACCCTCCACTCTGAAGGAGTAGGATCCCAGACGGAGTAGGATCCCAGATGGAGTAGGACCCCAGATGGAGTAGGACCCCAGATGGAGTAGGACCCCAGATGGAGTAGGATCCCAGATGGAGTAGGACTCCAGATGGAGTAGGATCCCAGATGGAGTAGGACCCTCCACTCAGAAGGAGTAGGACCCCAGATGGAGTAGGATCCCAGATGGAGTAGGATCCCAGATGGAGTAGGATCCCAGATGGAGTAGGACCCCAGATGGAGTAGGATCCCAGATGGAGTAGGATCCCAGATGGAGTAGGATCCCAGATGGAGTAGGACCCTCCACTCTGAAGGAGTAGGATCCCAGATGGAGTAGGACCCCAGATGGAGTAGGATCCCAGACGGAGTAGGATCCCAGATGGAGTAGGACCCACCACTCTGAAGGAGTAGGATCCCAGATGGAGTAGGATCCCAGACGGAGTAGGATCCCAGATGGAGTAGGACCCACCACTCTGAAGGAGTAGGATCCCAGATGGAGTAGGACCCCAGATTGAGTAGGACCCACCACTCTGAAGGAGTAGGATCCCAGACAGAGTAGGATCCCAGACGGAGTAGGATCCCAGATGGAGTAGGATCCCAGATGGAGTAGGATCCCAGATGGAGTAGGATCCCAGATGGAGTAGGACCCTCCACTCTGAAGGAGTAGGACCCCAGATGGAGTAGGATCCCAGATGGAGTAGGATCCCAGATGGAGTAGGACCCACCACTCTGAAGGAGTAGGACCCCAGATGGAGTAGGACCCCAGATGGAGTAGGATCCCAGATGGAGTAGGACCCCAGATGGAGTAGGACCCCAGATGGAGTAGGATCCCAGATGGAGTAGGACCCCAGATGGAGTAGGATCCCAGACGGAGTAGGATCCCAGATGGAGTAGGACCCACCACTCTGAAGGAGTAGGATCCCAGATGGAGTAGGACCCCAGATTGAGTAGGACCCACCACTCTGAAGGAGTAGGATGCCAGACAGAGTAGGATCCCAGACGGAGTAGGATCCCAGACGGAGTAGGATCCCAGATGGAGTAGGATCCCAGATGGAGTAGGATCCCAGATGGAGTAGGACCCTCCACTCTGAAGGAGTAGGACCCCAGATGGAGTAGGATCCCAGATGGAGTAGGATCCCAGATGGAGTAGGACCCCAGATGGAGTAGGATCCCAGATGGAGTAGGATCCCAGACGGAGTAGGATCCCAGACGGAGTAGGATCCACCACTCTGAAGGAGTAGGATCCCAGATGGAGTAGGATCCCAGATGGAGTAGGACCCCAGATGGAGTAGGATCCCATAGACTAAAGCTGACTTCCAAATGGCCAGCCTATTCCAACCAATTACAATCTCCTCCTTCCTAATTTGTTCCTATCGGAGTCACAGACACATCTATTATACTGTGACTGTATGTTCTGGGACTCGGTGTTATTTTAGTGTTGTTCGGTTTAATGTTGGGAACTTCCTTGATTGCCTGACTTGAGCTGTATACATGTATAAATCTAAAATTACAACGTATTCCCTTTACTACCACTACTATTATTACCACTAATAACAATACTACTACTCCTACTACTGCTACTACTGTTACTAAAACTACTACTACTACTACTGCTACTGTTACTACTGCTACTACAACTGCTGCTGCTACTATTACTACGACTACTGCTACTAGTACTACTACTACTACTGCTTCTAACACTACTGCTACTACTACTGTTTTTAACACTCCTACTACTACTATTAGCAATATTACTACTACTACTACCATCAACACTACTACTACTACTACTACTACTACTGCTGCTACCACTACTGCTATTACTACTACTACTGCTACTAATACCACTCTACCACTACTACTACTACCACTACTATTAGTAACACTACTACTACTAATACTACTACCACCACCAAAACTACTGCTACTACTGCTACTATTGCTACAACTACTACCACTACTACTAATACCAATACTACTACTATTACAACCATTACTACTAATAATACTACTACTACTACCACTACTATAACTACTACTACTACCACTACTATAACTACTACTACTATTACTACCACCACTACTACTACTACTACTACCACTACTACCACTACTATTACTACCACTACTACTAATTCCACCACTACTATTACAACCACTACTACTAATAATACTACTACTACTACCACTACTATAACTACTACTACTACTACTACCACTACTACTACCACTACTACTACTACCATTACTACTACTACTACTACTATTATTACCACTAATAACAATACCACTACTACTACTACTACTACTACTACCATTACTACCACTATTAATACCTCTACTATTACTACCACTACTACTAATACCACTTCTACTACTACTACTATTAGTACCACTACTACCACTACTATTACTACTAATAACACTACTACTACTACTACTACTACTACTACTACTATCACTAATACCACCACTACTAATACCACCACTACTACTACTACTACTAATACCACTACTACTACTACTACTAGTACCACTACTACCACTACTATTACTACTAATAACACTACTACTATCACTAATACCACCACTACCACTACCACTACTACTATTACTACCACTACTACCACCACTAGTAATACCACTACCACTACTACTATTACTACCACTACTACCACCACTAGTAATACCACTACTACTACTACTACTACTACCACTACAAGGTTCCCAGATGGTGTAGGACCCACCACTCTGACAGAGTAGGATCCCAGATGGAGTAGGATCCCAGATGGAGTAGGACCCCAGATGGAGTAGGACCCCAGATGGAGTAGGATCCCAGATGGAGTAGGATCCCAGATGGAGTAGGATCCCAGATGGAGTAGGACCCTCCACTCTGAAGGAGTAGGATCCCAGACGGAGTAGGATCCCAGATGGAGTAGGACCCCAGATGGAGTAGGACCCCAGATGGAGTAGGACCCCAGATGGAGTAGGATCCCAGATGGAGTAGGACTCCAGATGGAGTAGGATCCCAGATGGAGTAGGACCCTCCACTCAGAAGGAGTAGGACCCCAGATGGAGTAGGATCCCAGATGGAGTAGGATCCCAGATGGAGTAGGATCCCAGATGGAGTAGGACCCCAGATGGAGTAGGATCCCAGATGGAGTAGGATCCCAGATGGAGTAGGATCCCAGATGGAGTAGGACCCTCCACTCTGAAGGAGTAGGATCCCAGATGGAGTAGGACCCCAGATGGAGTAGGATCCCAGACGGAGTAGGATCCCAGATGGAGTAGGACCCACCACTCTGAAGGAGTAGGATCCCAGATGGAGTAGGATCCCAGACGGAGTAGGATCCCAGATGGAGTAGGACCCACCACTCTGAAGGAGTAGGATCCCAGATGGAGTAGGACCCCAGATTGAGTAGGACCCACCACTCTGAAGGAGTAGGATCCCAGACAGAGTAGGATCCCAGACGGAGTAGGATCCCAGATGGAGTAGGATCCCAGATGGAGTAGGATCCCAGATGGAGTAGGATCCCAGATGGAGTAGGACCCTCCACTCTGAAGGAGTAGGACCCCAGATGGAGTAGGATCCCAGATGGAGTAGGATCCCAGATGGAGTAGGACCCACCACTCTGAAGGAGTAGGACCCCAGATGGAGTAGGACCCCAGATGGAGTAGGATCCCAGATGGAGTAGGACCCCAGATGGAGTAGGACCCCAGATGGAGTAGGATCCCAGATGGAGTAGGACCCCAGATGGAGTAGGATCCCAGACGGAGTAGGATCCCAGATGGAGTAGGACCCACCACTCTGAAGGAGTAGGATCCCAGATGGAGTAGGACCCCAGATTGAGTAGGACCCACCACTCTGAAGGAGTAGGATGCCAGACAGAGTAGGATCCCAGACGGAGTAGGATCCCAGACGGAGTAGGATCCCAGATGGAGTAGGATCCCAGATGGAGTAGGATCCCAGATGGAGTAGGACCCTCCACTCTGAAGGAGTAGGACCCCAGATGGAGTAGGATCCCAGATGGAGTAGGATCCCAGATGGAGTAGGACCCCAGATGGAGTAGGATCCCAGATGGAGTAGGATCCCAGACGGAGTAGGATCCCAGACGGAGTAGGATCCACCACTCTGAAGGAGTAGGATCCCAGATGGAGTAGGATCCCAGATGGAGTAGGACCCCAGATGGAGTAGGATCCCATAGACTAAAGCTGACTTCCAAATGGCCAGCCTATTCCAACCAATTACAATCTCCTCCTTCCTAATTTGTTCCTATCGGAGTCACAGACACATCTATTATACTGTGACTGTATGTTCTGGGACTCGGTGTTATTTTAGTGTTGTTCGGTTTAATGTTGGGAACTTCCTTGATTGCCTGACTTGAGCTGTATACATGTATAAATCTAAAATTACAACGTATTCCCTTTATAGTGTACTACTTTTGACGTGAGTAGTACACTATACTGGGAGTAAGAGTGGCATTTGGGACACACATAAGTCACACAGGACAGGGTGCTTGTAATGTAATGGGTCTCTGAGATAAAGAGAAACGGATCGGTGAATAAATGTGAGTAGAATCCAGAGGCCCTCCTGTGGAGGTCCCTCCAGCTTGCTGCTACTGTGCTGTTAGCCAGACACAACACTAACTAACATTGACATGTACTCCCTGTTCACCCACGACTGCGTGGCCAAGCACGACTCCAACACCATCGATAAGTTTGCCTGACGACACAACAGTGGTTGGCCTGATCACCGACAACGATGAGACAGCCTATAGGGAGGAGGTCAGAGACCTGGTCGTGTGGTGCCAGAATAACAACCTGTCCCTCAACGTGACCAAGACAAAGGAGATGACTGTGGACTACAGGAAAAGGAGGACCGAGCACGCCCCCATTAACATCGATGGGGCTGCAGTGGAGCAGGTTGAAAGCTTCAAGTTCCTTAGTGTCCACATCACCAACAAACTATCATGGTCCAAGCACACCAAGACAGTGGTGAAGAGGGCACGACAACGCCTATTCCCTCAGGAGACTGAAAATATTTGGCATGGGTCCTCAGATCCTCAAAAGGTTTTACAGCTGCACCACCGAGAGCATCCTGACGGGTTGCATCACTGCCTGGTACGGCAACTGCACGGCCTCCGACCACAAGGCACTACAGAGGGTAGTGTGTACGGCCCAGTACATCACTGGGGCCAAGCTTCCTGCCATCCAGGACCTCTATACCAGGTGTTATCATTGGACGGCCCAAAAAATTGCCAAAGACTCCAGCCATTCCAGTCATAGACTGTTCTCTCTTTTAATTTTTTTGTACCTTAATTAACTATTCAAGCCAGTTAAGAACAAATTCTTATTTACAATGACGGCCTACCAAAAGGCAAAAGGCCTCCTGCGGGGGCTGGGATTAAAAATAAATAAATAAAAATATAAATATAGGACAAAACACAGATCCCGACATGAGAGACAACACAACACTACATAAAGAGAGACCTAAGACAACAACATAGCAAGGCAGACGACACATGACAACATAGCATGGTAGCAACACAACATGACAACAACATGGTAGCAACACAACATGACAACACAACATGACAACAACATGGTAGCAACACAACATGACAACAGCATGGTAGCAATACAACATGACAACAACATGGTAGCAACACAACATGACAACAACATGGTAGCAACACAACATGGTAGCAACACAACATGACAACAACATGGTAGC
This sequence comes from Salvelinus fontinalis, assembly GCF_029448725.1. Classification (NCBI taxonomy): domain Eukaryota; kingdom Metazoa; phylum Chordata; class Actinopteri; order Salmoniformes; family Salmonidae; genus Salvelinus; species Salvelinus fontinalis. The sequence goes on from NC_074678.1 coordinate 8,338,344, forward strand.
AACACAACATGACAACAACATGGTAGCAACACAACATGACAACAACATGGTAGCAACACAACATAACAACAACATGGTAGCAACACTACATGACAACAACATGGTAGCAACACAACATGACAACAGCATGGTAGCAACACTACATGACAACAACATGGCAGCAATACAACATGACAACAGCATGGTAGCAACACTACATGACAACAACATGGTAGCAACACAACATGACAACAACATGGTAGCAATACAACATGACAACAGCATGGTAGCAACACTACATGACAACAGCATGGTAGCAACACAACATGACAACAGCATGGTAGCAACACAACATGACAACAGCATGGTAGCAGCACAACATGACAACACAGCATGGTAGCAACACAACATGAGAACACAGCATGGTAGCAGCACAACATGACAACACAGCATGGTAGCAACACAACATGACAACAGCATGGTAGCAACACAACATGACAACAGCATGGTAGCAACACAACATGACAACAGCATGGTAGCAACACAACATGGTAGCAACACAACATGACAACAACATGGTAGCAACACAACATGACAACAACATGGTAGCAACACAACATGGCAACAACATGGTAGCAACACAACATGACAACAACATGGTAGCAGCACAACATGACAACAACATGGTAGCAACACAACATGGTAGCAACACAACATGGTAGCAACACAACATGACAACAGCATGGTAGCAATACAACATGACAACAACATGGTAGCAACACAACATGACAACAACATGGTAGCAGCACAACATGGTAGCAACACAACATGACAACAACATGGTAGCAACACAACATGACAACAACATGGTAGCAACACAACATGACAACAACATGGTAGCAACACAACATGGTAGCAACACAACATGACAACAACATGGTAGCAACACAACATGACAACAACATGGTAGCAACACAACATGACAACAACATGGTAGCACCACAACATGACAACAACATGGTAGCAGCACAACATGACAACAGCATGGTAGCAATACAACATGACAACAGCATGGTAGCAGCACAACATGACAACAGCATGGTAGCAATACAACATGACAACAACATGGTAGCAACACAACATGACAACAACATGGTAGCAACACAACATGACAACAGCATGGTAGCAATACAACATGACAACAGCATGGTAGCAACACATGACAACAACATGGTAGCAACACAACATGGTAGCAATACAACATGACAACAGCATGGTAGCAACACATGACAACAACATGGTAGCAACACAACATGACAACACCATGGTAGCAACACAACATGACAACAACATGGTAGCAACACAACATGACAACAACATGGTAGCAACACAACATGACAACAGCATGGTAGCAACACAACATGACAACACAACATGACAACACAACATGGTAGCAACACAACATGACAACACAACATGACAACACAACATGGTAGCAACACAACATGACAACAACATGGTAGCAACACAACATGACAACACAGCATGGTAGCAACAACATGACAACACAACATGACAACACAGTATGGTAGCAACACAACATGACAACACAACATGACAACACAACATGGTAGCAACACAACATGACAACACAACATGACAACACAACATGACAACACAACATGGTAGCAACACAACATGGTAGCAACACCACATGGCACCAACATGGTAGCAACACAACATGACAACACAGTATGGTAGCAACACAACATGACAACACAACATGACAACACAGTATGGTAGCAACACAACATGACAACACAACATGACAACACAACATGGTAGCAACACAACATGACAACACAACATGACAACACAACATGACAACACAACATGGTAGCAACACAACATGGTAGCAACACCACATGACAACAACATGGTAGCAACACAGCATGACAACAACATGGTAGCAACACAACATGACAACAACATGGTAGCAACACAGCATGACAACAACATGGTAGCAACACAACATGACAACACAGCATGGTAGCAACACAACATGACAACAACATGGTAGCAACACAGCATGGTAGCAACACAACATGACAACAACATGGCAGCAACACAACAACACAGCATGGTAGCAACACAGCATGACAACAACATGGTAGCAACACAACATGACAACAACATGGTAGCAACACAACATGACAACAACATGGCAGCAACACAACATGACAACAACATGGCAGCAACACAACATGACAACAACATGGTAGCAACACAACATGACAACAACATGGTAGCAACACAACATGGTGGCAACACAACATGGTAGCAACACAACATAACAACAACATGGTAGCAACACAACATGACAACACAACATGGTAGCAACACAACATAACAACAACATGGTAGCAACACAACATGGTGGCAACACAACATGGTAGCAACACAACATAACAACAACATGGTAGCAACACAACATGACAACACAACATGGTAGCAACACAACATAACAACAACATGGTAGCAACACAACATGACAACAACATGGTAGCAACACAACATGGTAGCAACAAAAAACATGGTACAAACATTATTGGGTACAGACAACAGCACAAAGGTCAAGAAGGTAGAGACAACAATACATCACACAAAGCAGCTACAACTGTAAGTGTCCATGATTGAGTCTTTGAATTAAGAGATTTAGATAAAACTCTACTACCGCACGGCAAGAGGCACCGGAGCGCCAAGTCTAGATCCAAAAGGCTCCTTAACAGCTTCTACCCCCCAAGCCATAAGACTCCTGAACAGCTAATCAAATGGCTACCCAGACTATTTGCATTTTCCCCACCGCACCCCCCCCCATTTTTACACTGTTGCTACTCTCTGTTTATTATCTATGCATAATCACTTTACCTCTACCTACACATTACCTCAATTATCCAGTTGTATTATTGCAATTTAAAAAAAACTGTATTTTATTTTAGTAAATGCTTTACAACTTTTTTTCATTTTTTTTTTATTTTTTTTTTTAAACTGCATTGTTGGTTAAGGTTTTGTAAGTAAGCATGTCACTGTTGTATTCGGCGCATGTGACAAATACAATTTCATTTTAAATCGATGTTTTTTGACATCATCCTCAGCATCCTGGTGTGTCACCTCTCTGTCTTGGCATTAGCCTTCCTCGGAGTGGAATGACTTCAGTGCCTTAGTAGAGAAGTTTCCTAGCGACAGGTAGCCTAGCGGTTGAGAGCGTTTGGCCAGTCACCGAAAGGTCGCCGGTTCGAATCCCGAGCTGTCTAGCTGAAAAATCTGTCTATATGCAATTGAGCAAGGCACTTAACCTTAATTGCTCCTGTATGTTACTCTGGATGTGAGCTAAATTACTGACTCCTCGGGCGTACTGCAAAAGGTTACTGTAGGAAATAAGCCTAATACTTATAGGGAAACTGAACGTACATAGAATTCATGATTCCTACTACCCTATTGGAGAACTCCGGTTGTTTTAGGCGATTTCTTTTTTCTGGGTTGATCGAAGTTTTGAGGGTCAACGTGTCACGATCGTCGAAGTGAGAAAGAGAGGAGGACCAAAACGCAGTGTGATTTGAATCCATTATTCTATTTATTAAACACTTAAACAAACTATACAAAATAAACAAAACGACCGTGACGCTAATGAACTCGAGTGCAGACATGCAACATCAACATAACATAGACAATCACCCACAACCCACAATACAAAACAGGCTACCTAAATATGGTTCCCAATCAGAGACAACGACTAACACCTGCCTCTGATTGAGAACCATATCAGGCCAAACGACAAACCCAACATAGAAACACAAAACATAGACTACACCCACCCAACTCACGCCCTGACCATTTTAACACAAAGAAAATACAAAAGAACTATGGTCAGAACGTGACACAACTCAATGGAGGCCCAAAGACATGAGCCAAATACAAAGCTAATGACGATCTAATGATGACGATTGTTCCTCAATGTTGTGGCAGATATATTCATGAGCTGACAGAGAAAACTGTACCTCGAGGATAAAGGACTTTCCTCCATTGAAGACTGTATTGAGGATGACATTTAGGCCCATAGTAGGACACAATATTATTTAGTGTGTACAAGATAAAGGCTCCTAGAGATGTCACGAGTACAGTAAACACAGTCACGATTGTGTCACGAGTATAGTAAACACAGTCACGATTGTGTCACGAGTATAGTAAACACAGTCACGATTGTGTCACGAGTATAGTAAACACAGTCACGATTGTGTCACGAGTATAGTAAACACAGTCACGATTGTGTCACGAGTATAGTAAACACAGTCACGATTGTGTCACGAGTATAGTAAACACAGTCACGATTGTGTCACGAGTATAGTAAACACAGTCACGATTGTGTCACGAGTATAGTAAACACAGTCACGATTGTGTCACGAGTATAGTAAACACAGTCACGATTGTGTCACGAGTATAGTAAACACAGTCACGATTGTGTCACGAGTATAGTAAACACAGTCACGATTGTGTCACGAGTATAGTAAACACAGTCACGATTGTGTCAACAGACATACTGATGGGCTGTAAGTAGACACCTGGTATACTCCCAATAGAAAAGCCATAGGACCAATAGGATCAATAAGACCAATAAGACCGATAGGACCGACAAGACTAATACGACTAATAGGATTGATAAGACCAACAAGACTAATAAGACCAACAGGACTAACAAGACAAATAGGATTAATAAGACCGATAAACGCGATAGGACCAATAGGACCAATAAGACCAACATGATTGATAAGACCGATAAGACCGATAAGACCAATAGGACTGATAAGACCAATTGGACCGATAAGACAAATTATACCAATAAGACTAATAAGATTGATAAGACCGATAAGCACGATAGGACCGATAAGACTGATAGGAGAAATAAGACAAATAAGACCAACAGGACCAATAAGACCAATAGGATTGATAAGACTAATAGGATTGATAAGACCGATAAGACCAATAGAAAAAATAGGATTGATAAGACCGATAGGACCAACAAGACAAATAGGACCGATAGGACTGACAGGACCGATAAGACCGATAGGACCAATAGGACCAATAGGACCGATAAAAACCAATGTGTGTGAACGAGTGAGGTTGCAGCAAATCTATCTGACAGCACCAGAGTGTGTAGACCACTTAGAGTATATGACAGTCAGAGAAAACCTGTTGTGTTGTCCGCTTCTAGAATGCTAGTGTTGTCAGCTTCTAGAATGCTAGTGTTGTCAGCTTCTAGAATGCTAGTGTTGTCAGCTTCTAGAATGCTAGTGTTGTCAGCTTCTAGAATGCTAGTGTTGTCAGGTTCTAGAATGCTAGTGTTGTCAGCTTCTAGAATGCTTGTGTTGTCCGCTTCTAGAATGCTAGTGTTGTCAGCTTCTAGAATGCTAGTGTTGTCAGCTTCTAGAATGCTAGTGTTGTCAGGTTCTAGAATGCTAGTGTTGTCAGCTTCTAGAATGCTAGTGTTGTCAGCTTCTAGAATGCTAGTGTTGTCAGCTTCTAGAATGCTAGTGTTGTCAGCTTCTAGAATGCTAGTGTTGTCAGCTTCTAGAATGCTAGTGTTGTCAGGTTCTAGAATGCTAGTGTTGTCAGCTTCTAGAATGCTAGTGTTGTCCGCTTCTAGAATGCTAGTGTTGTCAGCTTCTAGAATGCGTGTGTTGTCCGCTTCTAGAATGCTAGTGTTGTCAGCTTCTAGAATGCTAGTGTTGTCAGCTTCTAGAATGCTAGTGTTGTCAGGTTCTAGAATGCTAGTGTTGTCAGCTTCTAGAATGCTTGTGTTGTTCGCTTCTAGAATGCTAGTGTTGTCAGCTTCTAGAATGCTAGTGTTGTCAGCTTCTAGAATGCTTGTGTTGTCAGCTTCTAGAATGCTAGTGTTGTCAGCTTCTAGAATGCTAGTGTTGTCCGCTTCTAGAATGCTTGTGTTGTCCGCTTCTAGAATGCTAGTGTTGTCAGCTTCTAGAATGCTTGTGTTGTCCGCTTCTAGAATGCTTGTGTTGTCCGCTTCTAGAATGCTAGTGTTGTCAGCTTCTAGAATGCTTGTGTTGTCAGCTTCTAGAATGCTAGTGTTGTCAGGTTCTAGAATGCTAGTGTTGTCAGCTTCTAGAATGCTAGTGTTGTCAGCTTCTAGAATGCTAGTGTTGTCAGCTTCTAGAATGCTAGTGTTGTCAGCTTCTAGAATGCTAGTGTTGTCAGGTTCTAGAATGCTAGTGTTGTCAGCTTCTAGAATGCTAGTGTTGTCAGCTTCTAGAATGCTAGTGTTGTCAGCTTCTAGAATGCTAGTGTTGTCAGCTTCTAGAATGCTAGTGTTGTCAGCTTCTAGAATGCTAGTGTTGTCAGCTTCTAGAATGCTAGTGTTGTCAGGTTCTAGAATGCTAGTGTTGTCAGCTTCTAGAATGCTTGTGTTGTCCGCTTCTAGAATGCTAGTGTTGTCAGCTTCTAGAATGCTAGTGTTGTCAGCTTCTAGAATGCTAGTGTTGTCAGGTTCTAGAATGCTAGTGTTGTCAGCTTCTAGAATGCTTGTGTTGTTCGCTTCTAGAATGCTAGTGTTGTCAGCTTCTAGAATGCTAGTGTTGTCAGCTTCTAGAATGCTTGTGTTGTCAGCTTCTAGAATGCTAGTGTTGTCAGCTTCTAGAATGCTAGTGTTGTCCGCTTCTAGAATGCTTGTGTTGTCCGCTTCTAGAATGCTAGTGTTGTCAGCTTCTAGAATGCTTGTGTTGTCCGCTTCTAGAATGCTTGTGTTGTCCGCTTCTAGAATGCTAGTGTTGTCAGCTTCTAGAATGCTTGTGTTGTCAGCTTCTAGAATGCTAGTGTTGTCAGGTTCTAGAATGCTAGTGTTGTCAGCTTCTAGAATGCTAGTGTTGTCAGCTTCTAGAATGCTAGTGTTGTCAGCTTCTAGAATGCTTGTGTTGTCAGCTTCTAGATTGCTAGTGTTGTCAGGTTCTAGAATGCTAGTGTTGTCAGCTTCTAGAATGCTAGTGTTGTCAGCTTCTAGAATGCTAGTGTTGTCAGGTTCTAGAATGCTAGTGTTGTCAGCTTCTAGAATGCTTGTGTTGGCCGCTTCTAGAATGCTAGTGTTGCCAGCTTCTAGAATGCTAGTGTTGTCAGCTTCTAGAATGCTAGTGTTGTCAGCTTCTAGAATGCTAGTGTTGTCCGCTTCTAGAATGCTAGTGTTGTCAGGTTCTAGAATGCTAGTGTTGTCCGCTTCTAGAATGCTAGTGTTGTCAGCTTCTAGAATGCTAGTGTTTGCAGCTTCTAGAATGCTAGTGTTGTCAGCTTCTAGAATGCTAGTGTTGTCCGCTTCTAGAATGCTAGTGTTGTCAGCTTCTAGAATGCTAGTGTTGTCAGGTTCTAGAATGCTGAGGATAGCTATGGAACAGTTTATCATAAAACATTGATATGATGAGTCATCCAGGACTGTTGCCCAGCAACCCCTTTCAGAGGTGCAGGCTGTTCAATTATCTCTACCAGGCAGAATAGAGAATAGATTGCTCCCCAGACAGAGGAGAGGAGGAGAAGAGACTGCTCCCCAGACAGAGGAGAGGAGGAGAAGAGACTGCTCCCCACACCGATGAGAGGAGGAGAAGAGACTGCTCCCCAGACAGAGGAGAGGAGGAGAAGAGACTGCTCCCCAGACAGAGGAGAGGAGGAGAAGAGACTGCTCCCCAGACAGAGGAGAGGAGGAGAAGAGACTGCTCCCCAGACAGAGGAGAGGAGGAGAAGAGACTGCTCCCCAGACAGAGGAGAGGAGGAGAAGAGACTGCTCCCCAGACAGAGGAGAGGAGGAGAAGAGACTGCTCCCCAGACAGAGGAGAGGAGGAGAAGAGACTGCTCCCCAGACAGAGGAGAGGAGGAGAAGAGACTGCTCCCCAGACAGAGGAGAGGAGGAGAAGAGACTGCTCCCCAGACAGAGGAGAGGAGGAGAAGAGACTGCTCCCCAGACAGAGGAGAGGAGGAGAAGAGACTGCTACCCAGAGAGAGGAGAGGAGGAGAAGAGACTGCTCCCCAGACAGAGGAGAGGAGGAGAAGAGACTGCTCCCCAGACAGAGGAGAGGAGGAGAAGAGACTGCTCCCCAGACAGAGGAGAGGAGGTGAAGAGACTGCTCCCCAGATCGAGGAGAGGAGGAGAAGAGACTGCTCCCCAGACAGAGGAGAGGAGGAGAAGAGACTGCTCCCCAGACAGAGGAGAGGAGGAGAAGAGACTGCTCCCCAGACAGAGGAGAGGAGGAGAAGAGACTGCTCCCCAGTCAGAGGAGAGGAGGAGAAGAGACTGCTCCCCTGACAGAGGAGAGGAGGAGAAGAGACTGCTCCCCAGACAGAGGAGAGGAGGAGAAGAGACTGCTCCCCAGACAGAGGAGAGGAGGAGAAGAGACTGCTCCCCAGACAGAGGAGAGGAGGAGAAGAGACTGCTACCCAGAGAGAGGAGAGGAGGAGAAGAGACTGCTCCCCAGACAGAGGAGAGGAGGAGAAGAGACTGCTACCCAGACAGAGGAGAGGAGGAGAAGAGACTGCTCCCCAGACAGAGGAGAGGAGGAGAAGAGACTGCTCCCCAGACCGAGGAGAGGAGGAGAAGAGACTGCTCCCCAGACAGAGGAGAGGAGGAGAAGAGACTGCTCCCCTGACAGAGGAGAGGAGGAGAAGAGACTGCTCCCCAGACCGAGGAGAGGAGGAGAAGAGACTGCTCCCCAGACAGAGGAGAGGAGGAGAAGAGACTGCTCCCCTGACAGAGGAGAGGAGGAGAAGAGACTGCTACCCAGAGAGAGGAGAGGAGGAGAAGAGACTGCTCCCCTGACAGAGGAGAGGAGGAGAAGAGACTGCTCCCCTGACAGAGGAGAGGAGGAGAAGAGACTGCTCCCCTGACAGAGGAGAGGAGGAGAAGAGACTGCTCCCCAGACAGAGAAGAGGAGGAGAAGAGACTGCTCCCCGGACAGAGGAGAGGAGGAGAAGAGAGGAGAAAAAAAGACTATAGTAAGTGCCAATTAAGTGCTGAATAAAGCACCAGGGTTGACCGTAACAGGGTTTAATCAGACATAAATTCCCTTGTGACAGGGGGAACGGAAGCTTGTCCTGTACGAGAGAAAGTGTCAAGCTGCACTCCCTTTATAATTTCTAGCCTGTCTATCTATCTCTAACTATCTATGGATTACAGGGCTGACGTGTTCTGCTCAATCCGCTCTGCTTTCCACCACAACACACAGTAGAACCAGCTCACCTGCTTTAACATAAAGAGTAGAACCAGCTCACCTGCTGTAACATAAAGAGTAGAACCATCTCACCTGCTGTAACATAAAGAGTAGAACCAGCTCACCTGCTGTAACATAAAGAGTAGAACCAGCTCACCTGCTGTAACATAAAGAGTAGAACCAGCTCACCTGCTGTAACATAAAGAGTAGAACCAGCTCACCTGCTTTAACATAAAGAGTAGAACCAGCTCACCTGCTGTAACATAAAGAGTAGAACCAGCTCACCTGCTTTTACATAAAGAGTAGAACCAGCTCACCTGCTGTAACATAAAGAGTAGAACCAGCTCACCTGCTGTAACATAAAGAGTAGAACCAGCTCACCTGCTGTAACATAAAGAGTAGAACCAGCTCACCTGCTTTAACATAAAGAGTAGAACCAGCTCACCTGCTTTTACATAAAGAGTAGAACCAGCTCACCTGCTGTAACATAAAGAGTAGAACCAGTTCACCTGCTGTAACATAAAGAGTAGAACCAGCTCACCTGCTTTAATATAAAGAGTAGAACCAGCTCACCTGCTTTAACATAAAGAGTAGAACCAGCTCACCTGCTTTAACATAAAGAGTAGAACCAGCTCACCTGCTGTAACATAAAGAGTAGAACCAGCTCACCTGCTTTAACATAAAGAGTAGAACCAGCTCACCTGCTTTAACATAAAGAGTAGAACCAGCTCACCTGCTGTAACATAAAGAGTAGAACCAGCTCACCTGCTGTAACATAAAGAGTAGAACCAGCTCACCTGCTGTAACATAAAGAGTAGAACCAGTTCACCTGCTGTAACATAAAGAGTAGAACCAGCTCACCTGCTTTAATATAAAGAGTAGAACCAGCTCACCTGCGTTAACATAAAGAGTAGAACCAGCTCACCTGCTGTAACATAAAGAGTAGAACCAGTTCACCTGCTGTAACATAAAGAGTAGAACCAGCTCACCTGCTGTAACATAAAGAGTAGAACCAGTTCACCTGCTGTAACATAAAGAGTAGAACCAGCTCACCTGCTGTAACATAAAGAGTAGAACCAGCTCACCTGCTGTAACATAAAGAGTAGAACCAGCTCACCTGCTGTAACATAAAGAGTAGAACCAGCTCACCTTCTGTAACATAAAGAGTAGAACCAGCTCACCTGCTGTAACATAAAGAGTAGAACCAGCTCACCTGCTGTAACATAAAGAGTAGAACCAGCTCACCTGCTGTAACATAAAGAGTAGAACCAGCTCACCTGCTGTAACATAAAGAGTAGAACCAGCTCACCTGCTGTAACATAAAGAGTAGAACCAGCTCACCTGCTGTAACATAAAGAGTAGAACCAGCTCACCTTCTGTAACATAAAGAGTAGAACCAGCTCACCTGCTGTAACATAAAGAGTAGAACCAGCTCACCTGCTTTAACATAAAGAGTAGAACCAGCTCACCTGCTGTAACATAAAGAGTAGAACCAGCTCACCTGCTTTAACATAAAGAGTAGAACCAGCTCACCTGCTGTAACATAAAGAGTAGAACCAGCTCACCTGCTTTAACATAAAGAGTAGAACCAGCTCACCTGCTGTAACATAAAGAGTAGAACCAGCTCACCTGCTTTAATATAAAGAGTAGAACCAGCTCACCTGCTGTAACATAAAGAGTAGAACCAGCTCACCTGCTTTAACATAAAGAGTAGAACCAGCTCACCTGCTGTAACATAAAGAGTAGAACCAGCTCACCTGCTGTAACATAAAGAGTAGAACCAGCTCACCTGCTGTAACATAAAGAGTAGAACCAGCTCACCTGCTGTAACATAAAGAGTAGAACCAGCTCACCTGCTGTAACATAAAGAGTAGAACCAGCTCACCTGCTGTAACATAAAGAGTAGAACCAGCTCACCTGCTGTAACATAAAGAGTAGAACCAGCTCACCTGCTGTAACATAAAGAGTAGAACCAGCTCACCTGCTGTAACATAAAGAGTAGAACCAGCTCACCTGCTGTAACATAAAGAGTAGAACCAGCTCACCTGCTGTAACATAAAGAGTAGAACCAGCTCACCTGCTGTAACATAAAGAGTAGAACCAGCTCATCTGCTGTAACATAAAGAGTAGAACCAGCTCACCTGCTGTAACATAAAGAGTAGAACCAGTTCACCTGCTGTAACATAAAGAGTAGAACCAGCTCACCTGCTGTAACATAAAGAGTAGAACCAGCTCACCTGCTGTAACATAAAGAGTAGAACCAGCTCACCTGCTGTAACATAAAGAGTAGAACCAGTTCACCTGCTGTAACATAAAGAGTAGAACCAGCTCACCTGCTTTAATATAAAGAGTAGAACCATCTCACCTGCTGTAACATAAAGAGTAGAACCAGTTCAACTGCTGTAACATAAAGAGTAGAACCAGCTCACCTGCTTTAATATAAAGAGTAGAACCATCTCACCTGCTGTAACATAAAGAGTAGAACCAGCTCACCTGCTTTTACATAAAGAGTAGAACCAGCTCACCTGCTGTAACATAAAGAGTAGAACCAGCTCACCTGCTGTAACATAAAGAGTAGAACCAGCTCACCTGCTGTAACATAAAGAGTAGAACCAGCTCACCTGCTGTAACATAAAGAGTAGAACCAGCTCACCTGCTGTAACATAAAGAGTAGAACCAGCTCACCTGCTGTAACATAAAGAGTAGAACCAGTTCACCTGCTGTAACATAAAGAGTAGAACCAGCTCACCTGCTGTAACATAAAGAGTAGAACCAGCTCACCTGCTGTAACATAAAGAGTAGAACCAGCTCACCTGCTGTAACATAAAGAGTAGAACCAGCTCACCTGCTTTAACATAAAGAGTAGAACCAGTTCACCTGCTGTAACATAAAGAGTAGAACCAGCTCACCTGCTGTAACATAAAGAGTAGAACCAGCTCACCTGCTGTAACATAAAGAGTAGAACCAGTTCACCTGCTGTAACATAAAGAGTAGAACCAGCTCACCTGCTTTAATATAAAGAGTAGAACCATCTCACCTGCTGTAACATAAAGAGTAGAACCAGTTCACCTGCTGTAACATAAAGAGTAGAACCAGCTCACCTGCTTTAATATAAAGAGTAGAACCATCTCACCTGCTGTAACATAAAGAGTAGAACCAGCTCACCTGCTGTAACATAAAGAGTAGAACCAGCTCACCTGCTTTAACATAAAGAGTAGAACCAGCTCACCTGCTTTAACATAAAGAGTAGAACCAGCTCACCTGCTTTAACATAAAGAGTAGAACCAGCTCACCTGCTGTAACATAAAGAGTAGAACCAGCTCACCTGCTGTAACATAAAGAGTAGAACCAGTTCACCTGCTGTAACATAAAGAGTAGAACCAGCTCACCTGCTTTAATATAAAGAGTAGAACCAGCTCACCTGCTTTAACATAAAGAGTAGAACCAGCTCACCTGCTTTAACATAAAGAGTAGAACCAGCTCACCTGCTGTAACATAAAGAGTAGAACCAGCTCACCTGCTTTAACATAAAGAGTAGAACCAGCTCACCTGCTGTAACATAAAGAGTAGAACCAGCTCACCTGCTTTAACATAAAGAGTAGAACCAGCTCACCTGCTGTAACATAAAGAGTAGAACCAGCTCACCTGCTTTAACATAAAGAGTAGAACCAGCTCACCTGCTGTAACATAAAGAGTAGAACCAGCTCACCTGCTTTAATATAAAGAGTAGAACCAGCTCACCTGCTGTAACATAAAGAGTAGAACCAGCTCACCTGCTTTAACATAAAGAGTAGAACCAGCTCACCTGCTGTAACATAAAGAGTAGAACCAGCTCACCTGCTGTAACATAAAGAGTAGAACCAGCTCACCTGCTGTAACATAAAGAGTAGAACCAGCTCACCTGCTGTAACATAAAGAGTAGAACCAGCTCACCTGCTGTAACATAAAGAGTAGAACCAGCTCACCTGCTGTAACATAAAGAGTAGAACCAGCTCACCTGCTGTAACATAAAGAGTAGAACCAGCTCACCTGCTGTAACATAAAGAGTAGAACCAGCTCACCTGCTGTAACATAAAGAGTAGAACCAGCTCACCTGCTGTAACATAAAGAGTAGAACCAGCTCACCTGCTGTAACATAAAGAGTAGAACCAGCTCACCTGCTGTAACATAAAGAGTAGAACCAGCTCATCTGCTGTAACATAAAGAGTAGAACCAGCTCACCTGCTGTAACATAAAGAGTAGAACCAGTTCACCTGCTGTAACATAAAGAGTAGAACCAGCTCACCTGCTGTAACATAAAGAGTAGAACCAGCTCACCTGCTGTAACATAAAGAGTAGAACCAGCTCACCTGCTGTAACATAAAGAGTAGAACCAGTTCACCTGCTGTAACATAAAGAGTAGAACCAGCTCACCTGCTTTAATATAAAGAGTAGAACCATCTCACCTGCTGTAACATAAAGAGTAGAACCAGTTCAACTGCTGTAACATAAAGAGTAGAACCAGCTCACCTGCTTTAATATAAAGAGTAGAACAATCTCACCTGCTGTAACATAAAGAGTAGAACCAGCTCACCTGCTTTTACATAAAGAGTAGAACCAGCTCACCTGCTGTAACATAAAGAGTAGAACCAGCTCACCTGCTGTAACATAAAGAGTAGAACCAGCTCACCTGCTGTAACATAAAGAGTAGAACCAGCTCACCTGCTGTAACATAAAGAGTAGAACCAGCTCACCTGCTGTAACATAAAGAGTAGAACCAGCTCACCTGCTGTAACATAAAGAGTAGAACCAGTTCACCTGCTGTAACATAAAGAGTAGAACCAGCTCACCTGCTGTAACATAAAGAGTAGAACCAGCTCACCTGCTGTAACATAAAGAGTAGAACCAGCTCACCTGCTGTAACATAAAGAGTAGAACCAGCTCACCTGCTTTAACATAAAGAGTAGAACCAGTTCACCTGCTGTAACATAAAGAGTAGAACCAGCTCACCTGCTGTAACATAAAGAGTAGAACCAGCTCACCTGCTGTAACATAAAGAGTAGAACCAGTTCACCTGCTGTAACATAAAGAGTAGAACCAGCTCACCTGCTTTAATATAAAGAGTAGAACCATCTCACCTGCTGTAACATAAAGAGTAGAACCAGTTCACCTGCTGTAACATAAAGAGTAGAACCAGCTCACCTGCTTTAATATAAAGAGTAGAACCATCTCACCTGCTGTAACATAAAGAGTAGAACCAGCTCACCTGCTTTTACATAAAGAGTAGAACCAGCTCACCTGCTGTAACATAAAGAGTAGAACCAGCTCACCTGCTGTAACATAAAGAGTAGAACCAGCTCACCTGCTGTAACATAAAGAGTAGAACCAGCTCACCTGCTGTAACATAAAGAGTAGAACCAGTTCACCTGCTGTAACATAAAGAGTAGAACCAGTTCACCTGCTGTAACATAAAGAGTAGAACCAGCTCACCTGCTGTAACATAAAGAGTAGAACCAGCTCACCTGCTGTAACATAAAGAGTAGAACCAGCTCACCTGCTTTAACATAAAGAGTAGAACCAGCTCACCTGTTGTAACATAAAGAGTAGAACCAGCTCACCTGCTGTAACATAAAGAGTAGAACCAGCTCACCTGCTGTAACATAAAGAGTAGAACCAGCTCACCTGCTGTAACATAAAGAGTAGAACCAGTTCACCTGCTGTAACATAAAGAGTAGAACCAGCTCACCTGCTGTAACATAAAGAGTAGAACCAGCTCACCTGCTGTAACATAAAGAGTAGAACCAGTTCACCTGCTGTAACATAAAGAGTAGAACCAGCTCACCTGCTTTAATATAAAGAGTAGAACCATCTCACCTGCTGTAACATAAAGAGTAGAACCAGTTCACCTGCTGTAACATAAAGAGTAGAACCAGCTCACCTGCTTTAATATAAAGAGTAGAACCATCTCACCTGCTGTAACATAAAGAGTAGAACCAGCTCACCTGCTTTTACATAAAGAGTAGAACCAGCTCACCTGCTGTAACATAAAGAGTAGAACCAGCTCACCTGCTGTAACATAAAGAGTAGAACCAGCTCACCTGCTGTAACATAAAGAGTAGAACCAGCTCACCTGCTGTAACATAAAGAGTAGAACCAGTTCACCTGCTGTAACATAAAGAGTAGAACCAGTTCACCTGCTGTAACATAAAGAGTAGAACCAGCTCACCTGCTGTAACATAAAGAGTAGAACCAGCTCACCTGCTGTAACATAAAGAGTAGAACCAGCTCACCTGCTTTAACATAAAGAGTAGAACCAGCTCACCTGCTGTAACATAAAGAGTAGAACCAGCTCACCTGCTGTAACATAAAGAGTAGAACCAGTTCACCTGCTGTAACATAAAGAGTAGAACCAGCTCACCTGCTGTAACATAAAGAGTAGAACCAGCTCACCTGCTGTAACATAAAGAGTAGAACCAGTTCACCTGCTGTAACATAGAGTAGAACCAGCTCACCTGCTGTAACATAAAGAGTAGAACCAGCTCACCTGCTGTAACATAAAGAGTAGAACCAGCTCACCTGCTGTAACATAAAGAGTAGAACCAGTTCACCTGCTGTAACATAAAGAGTAGAACCAGCTCACCTGCTTTAATATAAAGAGTAGAACCATCTCACCTGCTGTAACATAAAGAGTAGAACCAGTTCAACTGCTGTAACATAAAGAGTAGAACCAGCTCACCTGCTTTAATATAAAGAGTAGAACCATCTCACCTGCTGTAACATAAAGAGTAGAACCAGCTCACCTGCTTTTACATAAAGAGTAGAACCAGCTCACCTGCTGTAACATAAAGAGTAGAACCAGCTCACCTGCTGTAACATAAAGAGTAGAACCAGCTCACCTGCTGTAACATAAAGAGTAGAACCAGCTCACCTGCTGTAACATAAAGAGTAGAACCAGCTCACCTGCTGTAACATAAAGAGTAGAACCAGCTCACCTGCTGTAACATAAAGAGTAGAACCAGTTCACCTGCTGTAACATAAAGAGTAGAACCAGCTCACCTGCTGTAACATAAAGAGTAGAACCAGCTCACCTGCTGTAACATAAAGAGTAGAACCAGCTCACCTGCTGTAACATAAAGAGTAGAACCAGCTCACCTGCTGTAACATAAAGAGTAGAACCAGCTCACCTGCTTTAACATAAAGAGTAGAACCAGTTCACCTGCTGTAACATAAAGAGTAGAACCAGCTCACCTGCTTTAATATAAAGAGTAGAACCAGCTCACCTGCTTTAACATAAAGAGTAGAACCAGCTCACCTGCTTTAACATAAAGAGTAGAACCAGCTCACCTGCTGTAACATAAAGAGTAGAACCAGCTCACCTGCTTTAACATAAAGAGTAGAACCAGCTCACCTGCTGTAACATAAAGAGTAGAACCAGCTCACCTGCTTTAACATAAAGAGTAGAACCAGCTCACCTGCTGTAACATAAAGAGTAGAACCAGCTCACCTGCTTTAACATAAAGAGTAGAACCAGCTCACCTGCTGTAACATAAAGAGTAGAACCAGCTCACCTGCTTTAATATAAAGAGTAGAACCAGCTCACCTGCTGTAACATAAAGAGTAGAACCAGCTCACCTGCTTTAACATAAAGAGTAGAACCAGCTCACCTGCTGTAACATAAAGAGTAGAACCAGCTCACCTGCTGTAACATAAAGAGTAGAACCAGCTCACCTGCTGTAACATAAAGAGTAGAACCAGCTCACCTGCTGTAACATAAAGAGTAGAACCAGCTCACCTGCTGTAACATAAAGAGTAGAACCAGCTCACCTGCTGTAACATAAAGAGTAGAACCAGCTCACCTGCTGTAACATAAAGAGTAGAACCAGCTCACCTGCTGTAACATAAAGAGTAGAACCAGCTCACCTGCTGTAACATAAAGAGTAGAACCAGCTCACCTGCTGTAACATAAAGAGTAGAACCAGCTCACCTGCTGTAACATAAAGAGTAGAACCAGCTCACCTGCTGTAACATAAAGAGTAGAACCAGCTCATCTGCTGTAACATAAAAAGTAGAACCAGCTCACCTGCTGTAACATAAAGAGTAGAACCAGTTCACCTGCTGTAACATAAAGAGTAGAACCAGCTCACCTGCTGTAACATAAAGAGTAGAACCAGCTCACCTGCTGTAACATAAAGAGTAGAACCAGCTCACCTGCTGTAACATAAAGAGTAGAACCAGTTCACCTGCTGTAACATAAAGAGTAGAACCATCTCACCTGCTTTAATATAAAGAGTAGAACCATCTCACCTGCTGTAACATAAAGAGTAGAACCAGTTCAACTGCTGTAACATAAAGAGTAGAACCAGCTCACCTGCTTTAATATAAAGAGTAGAACCATCTCACCTGCTGTAACATAAAGAGTAGAACCAGCTCACCTGCTTTTACATAAAGAGTAGAACCAGCTCACCTGCTGTAACATAAAGAGTAGAACCAGCTCACCTGCTGTAACATAAAGAGTAGAACCAGCTCACCTGCTGTAACATAAAGAGTAGAACCAGCTCACCTGCTGTAACATAAAGAGTAGAACCAGCTCACCTGCTGTAACATAAAGAGTAGAACCAGCTCACCTGCTGTAACATAAAGAGTAGAACCAGTTCACCTGCTGTAACATAAAGAGTAGAACCAGCTCACCTGCTGTAACATAAAGAGTAGAACCAGCTCACCTGCTGTAACATAAAGAGTAGAACCAGCTCACCTGCTGTAACATAAAGAGTAGAACCAGCTCACCTGCTTTAACATAAAGAGTAGAACCAGTTCACCTGCTGTAACATAAAGAGTAGAACCAGCTCACCTGCTGTAACATAAAGAGTAGAACCAGCTCACCTGCTGTAACATAAAGAGTAGAACCAGTTCACCTGCTGTAACATAAAGAGTAGAACCAGCTCACCTGCTTTAATATAAAGAGTAGAACCATCTCACCTGCTGTAACATAAAGAGTAGAACCAGTTCACCTGCTGTAACATAAAGAGTAGAACCAGCTCACCTGCTTTAATATAAAGAGTAGAACCATCTCACCTGCTGTAACATAAAGAGTAGAACCAGCTCACCTGCTTTTACATAAAGAGTAGAACCAGCTCACCTGCTGTAACATAAAGAGTAGAACCAGCTCACCTGCTGTAACATAAAGAGTAGAACCAGCTCACCTGCTGTAACATAAAGAGTAGAACCAGCTCACCTGCTGTAACATAAAGAGTAGAACCAGTTCACCTGCTGTAACATAAAGAGTAGAACCAGTTCACCTGCTGTAACATAAAGAGTAGAACCAGCTCACCTGCTGTAACATAAAGAGTAGAACCAGCTCACCTGCTGTAACATAAAGAGTAGAACCAGCTCACCTGCTTTAACATAAAGAGTAGAACCAGCTCACCTGCTGTAACATAAAGAGTAGAACCAGCTCACCTGCTGTAACATAAAGAGTAGAACCAGCTCACCTGCTGTAACATAAAGAGTAGAACCAGCTCACCTGCTGTAACATAAAGAGTAGAACCAGTTCACCTGCTGTAACATAAAGAGTAGAACCAGCTCACCTGCTGTAACATAAAGAGTAGAACCAGCTCACCTGCTGTAACATAAAGAGTAGAACCAGTTCACCTGCTGTAACATAAAGAGTAGAACCAGCTCACCTGCTTTAATATAAAGAGTAGAACCATCTCACCTGCTGTAACATAAAGAGTAGAACCAGTTCACCTGCTGTAACATAAAGAGTAGAACCAGCTCACCTGCTTTAATATAAAGAGTAGAACCATCTCACCTGCTGTAACATAAAGAGTAGAACCAGCTCACCTGCTTTTACATAAAGAGTAGAACCAGCTCACCTGCTGTAACATAAAGAGTAGAACCAGCTCACCTGCTGTAACATAAAGAGTAGAACCAGCTCACCTGCTGTAACATAAAGAGTAGAACCAGCTCACCTGCTGTAACATAAAGAGTAGAACCAGTTCACCTGCTGTAACATAAAGAGTAGAACCAGTTCACCTGCTGTAACATAAAGAGTAGAACCAGCTCACCTGCTGTAACATAAAGAGTAGAACCAGCTCACCTGCTGTAACATAAAGAGTAGAACCAGCTCACCTGCTTTAACATAAAGAGTAGAACCAGCTCACCTGCTGTAACATAAAGAGTAGAACCAGCTCACCTGCTGTAACATAAAGAGTAGAACCAGTTCACCTGCTGTAACATAAAGAGTAGAACCAGCTCACCTGCTGTAACATAAAGAGTAGAACCAGCTCACCTGCTGTAACATAAAGAGTAGAACCAGTTCACCTGCTGTAACATAAAGAGTAGAACCAGCTCACCTGCTGTAACATAAAGAGTAGAACCAGCTCACCTGCTGTAACATAAAGAGTAGAACCAGTTCACCTGCTGTAACATAAAGAGTAGAACCAGTTCACCTGCTGTAACATAAAGAGTAGAACCATCTCACCTGCTGTAACATAAAGAGTAGAACCAGTTCACCTGCTGTAACATAAAGAGTAGAACCAGCTCACCTGCTTTAATATAAAGAGTAGAACCAGCTCACCTGCTGTAACATAAAGAGTAGAACCATCTCACCTGCTGTAACATAAAGAGTAGAACCAGCTCACCTGCTGTAACATAAAGAGTAGAACCAGCTCACCTGCTGTAACATAAAGAGTAGAACCAGCTCACCTGCTTTAACATAAAGAGTAGAACCATCTCACCTGCTTTAACATAAAGAGTAGAACCAGCTCACCTGCTGTAACATAAAGAGTAGAACCAGCTCACCTGCTGTAACATAAAGAGTAGAACCAGCTCACCTGCTTTAACATAAAGAGTAGAACCATCTCACCTGCTTTAACATAAAGAGTAGAACCAGCTCACCTGCTTTAACATAAAGAGTAGAACCATCTCACCTGCTTTAACATAAAGAGTAGAACCATCTCACCTGCTTTAACATAAAGAGTAGAACCAGCTCACCTGCTGTAACATAAAGAGTAGAACCAGCTCACCTGCTTTAACATAAAGAGTAGAACCAGCTCACCTGCTGTAACATAAAGAGTAGAACCAGCTCACCTGCTGTAACATAAAGAGTAGAACCAGCTCACCTGCTTTAACATAAAGAGTAGAACCAGCTCACCTGCTTTAATATAAAGAGTAGAACCAGCTCACCTGCTGTAACATAAAGAGTAGAACCAGCTCACCTGCTGTAACATAAAGAGTAGAACCAGCTCACCTGCTGTAACATAAAGAGTAGAACCAGCTCACCTGCTGTAACATAAAGAGTAGAACCAGCTCACCTGCTGTAACATAAAGAGTAGAACCAGCTCACCTGCTGTAACATAAAGAGTAGAACCAGCTCACCTGATTTATTCTATGATTTGACTATTAGATGTTCAACGTTTCTTTAGAATTAAAAAAAAAGGAATAGTTTCACTGTATTGAAACGAAAGTTCAGGTCACGTCAAGAGGGTTGACCTTAAAATGAGTGACAGATGTAAATGAATCACTAATCATATGAAATAAATAATGTACAGAAATGACTGTCAAAGCAACAAAATAAGTAGGACTTTATGATGATGAAACATGGGGAAATGTTGGGGTTAAGAGCCTTTAAAATCTTCCTAGAACTGACACGGGGTTGCTGAATGTTTTAAAATCTTCCTAGAACTGACACGGGGATGCTGAATGTTTTAAAATCTTCCTAGAAGTGACACGGGGATGCTGAATGTTTTAAAATCTTCCTAGAAGTGACACGGGGATGCTGAATGTTTTAAAATCTTCCTAGAAGTGACACGGGGTTGTTGAATGCTTTAAAATCTTCCTAGAAGTGACACGGGGATGCTGAATGTTTTAAAATCTTCCTAGAAGTGACACGGGGATGCTGAATGTTTTAAAATCTTCCTAGAAGTGACACGGGGTTGCTGAATGTTTTAAAATCTTCCTAGAAGTGACACGGGGATGCTGAATGTTTTAAAATCTTCCTAGAAGTGACACGGGGTTGTTGAATGCTTTAAAATCTTCCTAGAAGTGACACGGGGATGCTGAATGTTTTAAAATCTTCCTAGAAGTGACACGGGGTTGCTGAATGCTGACTTATTGAGTTCTCCATGTGGTCTATATTAAAGGGCACTTCATTTAATATAACAGGGCTTAATCCAATATTGGTGCAGAATTTCTACTTAAAATATCAAAGGGAAGCAAAAGGTGCTCTTCGTGGAAAGACCTATGGGCTAATAAGATTATGTTTGTGGTTCGTGGTAAAGGATAATGTTAATTAGTAATGTAATACACTCAAATCTCCCAGAAAAAATCCCACCCCTTACTCCTAAATGCCCCACCTGCTCCTAACTGTACCTACAATGTCCTTCCTCGGAGGGAATCTGAAGGGCACGATGCATAGCGGCATTGGTAACTGTGGAGTTTGACACCACACACACTGGCAACCTGCCAGTCACCTGGGAACACCTACTGGATGAAAGGGCTATACAGAGGAAGGTCATTACATTGCTGTTACTGAATGAAAAAAATCGAAAACAGGATCAAATTGGGACGTCCCAACTATACACCATTGAAGTTTACATTTAAAATGGTTGAGGTAAGGGTTAAGGTGAGGGTAAGAGTTAGGGTTTGGGGTAGAGTTTAGGATAGGGGCATCCCAAGGATACCGGATCACTAACTGTTTTTGTACTTTATTCCAACAAGTAAAATATTCAAGGTTTTCTTATTACCATTATCCATTGAAATATGGAAAACGAGAAAATAATAGAAAGATGCATAATAAAAAAAATAATTACACTAGAATAATTTTAGCTTATGAAACGTGAATCTTTAAAGCGCATGGGAAAGAGATTGTAGCCCAGTTTCTTGCGGTTTCTTGAAACATTGCGCCCTCTTATGGTCAGAAAGGTACATAGCAAGATGTAATGTAATTTCTCCATCTTCCGCCATTTATTACGCAACATCCGGTTGTGCAGCAGCCATTTTGTCTGTTCATGCAAGTCCACCCCTCACGTTCAAGAACTGCGTTCCCACTTCGAAATTACCCTAAATATTGTATTTATATCGCTTTATTTATACTATGTGGTACTTTAAAACGGATTTTAAAAATCCGTTTAATATTAAAAGTTCGAAGAGGACATTTTCTTCTAAATAAATATTGTAATTTGTGTTGTGCGCACGGATAATTGAGGTTATGTCGTGCGAGGAAAGCTACTTAGCCATCAGACGTTATCTGTCCGACGAACGGGAGCCGTACGCACCGGGGACCCATGGCAATACTAAAAGAAAGATTCGTAAAGCAGCCGCTTGCTATGTCGTGCGGAATGGCACATTGTACTACCAGAGAAGGCAGAAAGGCCTGGATGAATTCACCGAGTTGGAAGTGGTGTTGCAGGCTGGTCGGAGGAAGGAACTTATCGATGAGTCCCACATTGTCGCCGGAGGAGAACACCTCAACCAGCATCACACTTGGGAATCAATTTCTCAGAAGTATTGGTGGAGAGGTAAAATAGCATACAACTGCTAAATGAACTGGCAACACAAATGTTATTTTATCTAGGCCTGACAATTTGCGTAAAACAAAACACCAGTTTACATTCTTCCCTAACAGTTCATCTAGGGCTAGCTAGATAGCTAACCAGTGTTTGATTGGTCAATGCATGAAATACTTGTCAACACACGTCACTTAACAATATTCAAATGTAATGCCAACCTCTCCACATACATGCCCAACATCTTTCAAAAACAGACATTTGTCCTTAAATTAATTACATTTTTATTGATGTGATGAAAGTAGTACTAAAGTAGCACCATAATAATAAATGTGGAATACGTCTAGCAACTGCAGCTAGTGTGTATGCATACTGTTCATTGGTAATACATTTTGCAATGTGATTTAACCCTGTGTATCTATCAGGTATTCTGAAGCAGGTGAAGGACTACATGAGACAATGTAGTCAGTGCCAGAACAGACAGGACCGGAGGGGGCTATCGGAGGACGATACCGGACCCAGACTGGTTGGCCGACCGGGGGGACGCAGGAAGGTCACAACCCCAGCCAGCGAAGAGGAGGAAGAGGAAGAGGAGGAGCGAGACGATGAGATGGACTTTGTGACTTCCATTCATCACAAGACCCAGAGCACCAAAACAGTAGCCAAACACGAACTCGTCTTTGTAAGTGTTGCTGAATTTGAAGCCTTATCACTTCAATGTAATATATTTTCTTCAGTCCTCTATTGTCGATTAACAAGAAACATTACTGAACTGAGGAGGCTAGTGCATGTTAACATGACTGATTAGGCTAGTGCATGTTAACATAACTGAGTAGACTAGTGCATGTTAACATAACTGAGTAGGCTAGTGCATGTTAACATAACTGAGTAGGCTAGTGCATGTTAACATGACTGATTAGGCTAGTGCATGTTAACATAACTGAGTAGGCTAGTGCATGTTAACATAACTGAGGAGGCTAGTGCATGTTAACATAACTGAGGAGGCTAGTGCATGTTAACATAACTGAGTAGACTAGTGCATGTTAACATTACTGAACTGATTAGGCTAGTGCATGTTAATATAACTGAGTAGGCTAGTGCATGTTAATATAACTGAGTAGGCTAGTGCATGTTAACATTACTGAACTGATTAGGCTAGTGCATGTTAACATAACTGAACTGAGTAGGCTAGTGCATGTTAACATAACTGAACTGAGTAGGCTAGTGCATGTTAACATTACTGAGTAGGCTAGTGCATGTTAACATTACTGAGTAGGCTAGTGCATGTTAACATTACTGAGTAGGCTAGTGCATGTTAACATTACTGAGTAGGCTAGTGCATGTTAATATAACTGAGTAGGCTAGTGCATGTTAATATAACTGAGTAGGCTAGTGCATGTTAACATTACTGAACTGATTAGGCTAGTGCATGTTAACATAACTGAACTGAGTAGGCTAGTGCATGTTAACATTACTGAGTAGGCTAGTGCATGTTAACATTACTGAGTAGGCTAGTGCATGTTAACATTACTGAGTAGGCTAGTGCATGTTAACATTACTGAGTAGGCTAGTGCATGTTAACATAACTGAGTAGGCTAGTGCATGTTAACATTACTGAGTAGGCTAGTGCATGTTAACATTACTGAGTAGGCTAGTGCATGTTAACATTACTGAGTAGGCTAGTGCATGTTAACATTACTGAGTAGGCTAGTGCATGTTAACATTACTGAGTAGGCTAGTGCATGTTAACATTACTGAGTAGGCTAGTGCATGTTAACATAACTGAGTAGGCTAGTGCATGTTAACATTACTGAGTAGGCTAGTGCATGTTAACATTACTGAGTAGGCTAGTGCATGTTAACATTACTGAGTAGGCTAGTGCATGTTAACATTACTGAGTAGGCTAGTGCATGTTAACATTACTGAGTAGGCTAGTGCATGTTAACATAACTGAGTAGGCTAGTGCATGTTAACATAACTGATTAGGCTAGTGCATGTTAACATAACTGATTAGGCTAGTGCATGTTAACATAACTGAGTAGGCTAGTGCATGTTAACATAACTGAGTAGGCTAGTGCATGTTAACATAACTGAGTAGGCTAGTGCATGTTAACATAACTGAGTAGGCTAGTGCATGTTAACATAACTGAACTGAGTAGGCTAGTGCATGTTAACATAACTGAGTAGGCTAGTGCATGTTAACATAACTGAACTGAGTAGGCTAGTGCATGTTAACATAAATGAGTAGGCTAGTGCATGTTAACATAACTGATTAGGCTAGTGCATGTTAACATAACTGAGTAGGCTAGTGCATGTTAACATAACTGAGTAGGCTAGTGCATGTTAACATAACTGAGTAGGCTAGTGCATGTTAACATAACTGAGTAGGCTAGTGCATGTTAACATAACTGAGTAGGCTAGTGCATGTTAACATAACTGAACTGAGTAGGCTAGTGCATGTTAACATAAATGAGTAGGCTAGTGCATGTTAACATAACTGATTAGGCTAGTGCATGTTAACATAAATGAGTAGGCTAGTGCATGTTAACATAACTGAGTAGGCTAGTGCATGTTAATATAACTGAGTAGGCTAGTGCATGTTAACATTACTGAACTGATTAGGCTAGTGCATGTTAACATAACTGAACTGAGTAGGCTAGTGCATGTTAACGTAACTGAGTAGGCTAGTGCATGTTAAAATAACTGAGTAGGCTAGTGCATGTTAACATGACTGATTAGGCTAGTGCATGTTAAAATAACTGAGTAGGCTAGTGCATGTTAACATGACTGATTAGGCTAGTGCATGTTAAAATAACTGAGTAGGCTAGTGCATGTTAACATGACTGATTAGGCTAGTGCATGTTAACATAACTGAGTAGGCTAGTGCATGTTAACATAACTGAGTAGGCTAGTGCATGTTAACATAACTGAGGAGGCTAGTGCATGTTAACATAACTGAGTAGGCTAGTGCATGTTAACATAACTGAGTAGGCTAGTGCATGTTAACATAACTGAGGAGGCTAGTGCATGTTAACATAACTGAGTAGGCTAGTGCATGTTAACATAACTGAGGAGGCTAGTGCATGTTAACATAACTGAGTAGGCTAGTGCATGTTAACATAACTGAGGAGGCTAGTGCATGTTAACATAACTGAGTAGGCTAGTGCATGTTAACATAACTGAGGAGGCTAGTGCATGTTAACATTACTGAACTGATTAGGCTAGTGCATGTTAACATTACTGAACTGAGTAGGCTAGTGCATGTTAACATAACTGAGTAGGCTAGTGCATGTAGTGACAGTAGTCATGGCTCCCTGTACTGTGTTCCAGGAGGACAGTAGTCATGGCTCCTTGTATTGTGTTGCAGGAGGACAGTAGTCATTGCTCCCTGTATTGTGTTCCAGGAGGACAGTAGTCATTGCTCCCTGTATTGTGTTGCAGGTGGACAGTAGTCATGACTCCCTGTACTGTGTTGCAGGTGGACAGTAGTCATTGCTCCCTGTATTGTGTTGCAGGTGACAGTAGTCATTGCTCCCTGTATTGTGTTCCAGGAGGACAGTAGTCATGACTCCCTGTATTGTGTTGCAGGTGGACAGTAGTCATGACTCCCTGTATTGTGTTGCAGGTGGACAGTAGTCATGACTCCCTGTATTGTGTTGCAGGTGGACAGTAGTCATGACTCCCTGTATTGTGTTGCAGGAGGACAGTAGTCATGACTCCCTGTATTGTGTTGCAGGTGGACAGTAGTCATGGCTCCCTGTACTGTGTTGCAGGAGGACAGTAGTCATGACTCCCTGTATTGTGTTGCAGGAGGACAGTAGTCATGACTCCCTGTATTGTGTTGCAGGTGGACAGTAGTCATTGCTCCCTGTACTGTGTTGCAGGAGGACAGTAGTCATTGCTCCCTGTATTGTGTTGCAGGAGGACAGTAGTCATTGCTCCCTGTATTGTGTTGCAGGAGGACAGTAGTCATTGCTCCCTGTATTGTGTTGCAGGAGGACAGTAGTCATTGCTCCCTGTATTGTGTTGCAGGAGGACAGTAGTCATTGCTCCCTGTATTGTGTTGCAGGAGGACAGTAGTCATTGCTCCCTGTATTGTGTTGCAGGAGGACAGTGGTCATTGCTCCCTGTATTGTGTTGCAGGAGGACAGTGGTCATTGCTCCCTGTATTGTGTTGCAGGAGGACAGTAGTCATTGCTCCCTGTATTGTGTTGCAGGAGGACAGTAGTCATTGCTCCCTGTATTGTGTTGCAGGAGGACAGTAGTCATTGCTCCCTGTATTGTGTTGCAGGAGGACAGTAGTCATTGCTCCCTGTATTGTGTTGCAGGAGGACAGTAGTCATTGCTCCCTGTATTGTGTTGCAGGAGGACAGTAGTCATTGCTCCCTGTATTGTGTTGCAGGAGGACAGTAGTCATTGCTCCCTGTATTGTGTTGCAGGAGGACAGTAGTCATTGCTCCCTGTATTGTGTTGCAGGAGGACAGTAGTCATTGCTCCCTGTATTGTGTTGCAGGAGGACAGTAGTCATTGCTCCCTGTATTGTGTTGCAGGAGGACAGTAGTCATTGCTCCCTGTATTGTGTTGCAGGAGGACAGTAGTCATTGCTCCCTGTATTGTGTTGCAGGAGGACAGTAGTCATTGCTCCCTGTATTGTGTTGCAGGTGGACAGTAGTCATGACTCCCTGTATTGTGCTGCAGGAGGACAGTAGTCATGGCTCCCTGTATTGTGCTGCAGGAGGACAGTAGTCATGACTCCCTGTGTTATCTATCCAGGTGGACAGTAGTCATGGCTCCCTGTATTGTGTTGCAGGTTGACAGTAAGGGCGTGGTGAAGCAGTACCTTCCCAGACACGGTCAGACGATGCTGGACAAGCTGAACCAGCAGCGCCTCGACAACCAGTTCTGTGACATCACGCTGCTGATCGAGGGGGAGGAGCACAGGGCTCACAAGGCCGTGCTGGCCGCCTGCAGCGACTACTTCAATGAGCTGTTTATAGAGAAGGGAGCCGTGTCCAGTCACGAAGCGGTGGTCGACCTCTCAGGTAAGACATGGAGAAGGTGCTGGCCGCCTGCAGCGACTACTTTAATGAGCTGTTTATAGAGAAGGGAGCCGTGTCCCGAAGCGGTGGTCGACCTCTCAGGTAAGACATGGAGAAGGTGCTGGCCGCCTGCAGCGACTACTTTAATGAGCTGTTTATAGAGAAGGGAGCCGTGTCACGAAGCGGTGGTCGACCTCTCAGGTGAGACATGTAATTCAAAGGTACACTATGTATACAAGAGTATGTGGACACCCCTTCAAATGAGTGGATTTGGCTATTTCAGCCACGTGTATAAAATCGAACACATAGCCATGCAATCTCCATAGACAAACATTGGCATTAGAATGGCCTTAACTGAAGATCTCAGTGGCTTTCAATGTGGCACCGTCATAGGATGACACGTTTCCAACAAGTCAGTTTGTCACATTTCTCCCCTTGCTATAGCTGCCCCGGTAAGCAAGTCTGTGTGGGCTGGAGTGGTGTAAAGCTAGCCTCCATTGGACTCTGGAGCAGTGGAAACGCGTTCTCTGCAGTGATGAATCACGCTTCACCATCTGGCAGTCCGACGGATGAATCTGGGTTTGGCGGATGCTAGTAGAACGCCATTTGCCCCAATGCATAGTGCCAACTGTAAAGTTTGGTGGAGGAGGAATAATGGTCTGGGGCTATTTTTCATGGTTCAGGCCCCTTAGTTCCAGTGAAGTGAAATCTTAACGCTACAGCATACAATGACATTCAAGACGATTCTGTGCTTCCAACTTTGTGGCAACAGTTTGGGGAAAGGCCCTTTCCTGTTTCAGCATGACAATGCCCCCGTGCACAAAGCGAGGTCCATACAGAATGGTTTGTCGAGATCGATGTGGAAGAACTTGACTAGCCTGCTCAGAGCCCTGACCTCAACCCATCAAACACTTTTGGGATGAATTGGAACACCGACTGCAAGCCAGGCCTAATCGCCCAACATCAGTGCCCGACCTCACTAATACTCTTGTGGCAAAATTAAAGCAAGTCCCTGCAGTAATGTTCCAACATCTAGTGGAAAGCCTTCCCAGAAGAGTGGAGGCTGTTATAGCAGCAATGTTCCAACATCTAGTGGAAAGCCTTCCCAGAAGAGTGGAGGCTGTTATAGCAGCAATGTTCCAACATCTAGCGGAAAGCCTTCCCAGAAGAGTAGAGGCTGTTATAGCAGCAATGTTCCAACATCTAGCGGAAAGCCTTCCCAGAAGAGTGGAGGCTGTTATAGCAGCAATGTTCCAACATCTAGTGGAAAGCCTTCCCAGAAGAGTGGAGGCTGTTATAGCAGCAATGTTCCAACATCTAGTGGAAAGCCTTCCCAGAAGAGTGGAGGCTGTTATAGCAGCAATGTTCCAACATCTAGTGGAAAGCCTTCCCAGAAGAGTGGAGGCTGTTATAGCAGCAATGTTCCAACATCTAGCGGAAAGCCTTCCCAGAAGAGTGGAGGCTGTTATAGCAGCAATGTTCCAACATCTAGTGGAAAGCCTTCCCAGAAGAGTGGAGGCTGTTATAGCAGCAATGTTCCAACATCTAGTGGAAAGCCTTCCCAGAAGAGTGGAGGCTGTTATAGCAGCAATGTTCCAACATCTAGTGGAAAGCCTTCCCAGAACAGTGGAGGCTGTTATAGCAGCAAAGGAGGGGGAACAACTCCATATTAATACCATGATTTTGGAATGAGATGTTCGATGTGCAGGTGTCCACAGGCTTTTGGTCATGTAGTGTACTTATCGTGTATACGTTTTAGCGTGTGATCCCTGTGGGACTTGAACCCACAACTTTGGTGTTGATAGCACTATACTCTTACTGAACCACACAGGACCAAGATGGGGACAGACACCAGGAGGACAGCATTTAGCATGGGGACAGATGGGGTCAGACACCAGCAGTACATCATTTAGCATGGGGACAGATGGGGACAGACACCAGGAGGACAGCATTTAGCATGGGGACAGATGGGGACAGACACCAGGAGGACAGCATTTAGCATGGGGACAGATGGGGTCAGACACCAGGAGGACAGCATTTAGCATGGGGTCAGATGGGGTCAGACACTAGGAGGACAGCAGTACATCATTTAGCATGGGGACAGATGGGGACAGACACCAGCAGTACATCATTTAGCATGGGGTCAGATGGGGACAGACACCAGGAGGACAGCATTTAGCATGGGGTCAGATGGGGTCAGACACCAGGAGGACAGCATTTAGCATGGGGACAGATGGGGACAGACACCAGCAGTACATCATTTAGCATGGGGTCAGATGGGGTCAGACACTAGGAGGACAGCAGTACATCATTTAGCATGGGGTCAGATGGGGTCAGACACCAGCAGTACATCATTTAACAACTTGTCTCTCTCTCTCCTCAGGTTTCAGCAAGGTCAGTTTCCTCCCCCTGCTAGAGTTTGCGTACACCTCCAACCTCTGCTTCAACTTCTGTGTGATGGCCGACGTTGCCACGCTGGCCCGACACCTTCTGATGGCCGAGGTCCTTCAGATCTGTGAGTCCGTCCACAAGAAGGTAGAGGAGCAGAAGATGATGGTCTACCAGCAAGGAGACATCCACACGGTGGTGTCCAGCCAGCCTGCACCCCAACAGGCCCCGAATGAAGAACCCGGGAGCTACATTATGACCATCGGGAGCGACGGCCATGCCGTGGTGACTCATACTGGGCTCGCTGGAGCAGGGGATGACCTGGACTCATTGGCCCACACAGCAGAGGCCTTCAGAGGGGATCCGACGTCTGTAGTCACCCAGGCTCTGGGAGGTGAACCAGGGGAGACTATGACCGTGGTTGGGGAGGCTGGGTCAGAGACGGTGACTCTAGTCACCCACAGTAACCAGGCCCGGGTAGGCGAGTCGGTCACCCTCATCTCCCCTACTGGAGAGGCAGAGACCATGACGGTGGTCACCCACAGCGGCCAGGCCCGGGTAGGCGAGTCGGTCACCCTCATCTCCCCTACTGGAGAGGCAGAGACCATGACGGTGGTCACCCACAGCGGCCAGGCCCGGGTAGGCGAGTCCGTCACCCTCTTCTCCCCTACTGGAGAGGCAGAGACCATGACGGTGGTGACCCACAGAGGCCAGGCCGGAGCCAGTGAGTCCCTGGCCGTGGTGTCAGCCTGTCTGGCCCTGGAGCAGCAGCCGCAAGACGGGTACGAGGGAGAGGGGGCCTCCCCCTCCATGGAACCAGGGGCCTTCCTCATCAGTGTGGACCCAGGGAAGGTGGCCCCCACAGGGGTGGCCCATCTGGCTGTAGTGACACTAACACCACAGGAGAATGCGTCGTCAGCGTCCCAGAAGGCAGAGCCAGCCCCACAGGTCTCCCCCAAGCCTCCCCCTGCTCCACTCCTCAAGAGGAAGAGAGGGCGTCCTGCCAAAGTCAAGCAGGAAGTTGTGGAGGAGCCTGCTGTTGTTGACGAGGAGGTGCCAGAGCCAGTCTCTACTCCTTCAGAGGAGACGCAGGAAGATATGCAGGGGACCCATGACCCCTATAAGAGACGCCTACGAC
Source organism: Salvelinus fontinalis (assembly GCF_029448725.1). Lineage (NCBI taxonomy): Eukaryota > Metazoa > Chordata > Actinopteri > Salmoniformes > Salmonidae > Salvelinus > Salvelinus fontinalis. Next base: position 8,369,629 of record NC_074678.1, read on the forward strand.
AGCGCTCCGTGGGGGAGGGAGGGTACGTCAGACTGCACATGGGGCTGGAGAAGGACAGCGCCCCAACACCCCCACAGCGCCCCAACACCCCCAAGGTAGACTACAACACCCCCACAGCGCCCCAACACCCCCAAGGTAGACTACAACACCCCCACAGCGCCCCAACACCCCCAAGGTAGACTACAACACCCCCACAGCGCCCCAACACCCCCAAGGTAGACTACAACACCCCCACAGCGCCCCAACACCCCCAAGGTAGACTACAACACCCCCACAGCGCCCCAACACCCCCAAGGTAGACTACAACACCCCCACAGCGCCCCAACACCCCCAAGGTAGACTACAACACCCCCACAGTGCCCCAACACCCCCAAGGTAGACTACAACACCCCCACAGCGCCCCAACACCCCCACAGCGCCCCAACACCCCCAAGGTAGACTACAACACCCCCACAGTGCCCCAACACCCCCAAGGTAGACTACAACACCCCCACAGCGCCCCAACACCCCCACAGCGCCCCAACACCCCCAAGGTAGACTACAACACCCCCACAGTGCCCCAACACCCCCAAGGTAGACTACAACACCCCCACAGTGCCCCAACACCCCCAAGGTAGACTACAACACCTCCACAGCGCCCCAACACCCCCACAGCGCCCCAACACCCCCAAGGTAGACTACAACACCCCCACAGCGCCCCAACACCCCCAAGGTAGACTACAACACCCCCACAGTGCCCCAACACCCCCAAGGTAGACTACAACACCCCCAAGGTAGACTACAACACCCCCACAGCGCCCCAACACCCCCAAGGTAGACTACAACACCCCCACAGCGCCCCAACACCCCCAAGGTAGACTACAACACCCCCACAGCGCCCCAACACCCCCACAGCGCCCCAACACCCCCAAGGTAGACTACAACACCCCCACAGCGCCCCAACACCCCCACAGCGCCCCAATACCCCCAAGGTAGACTCCAACACCCCCAAGGTAGACTCCAACACCCCCAAGGTAGACTCCAACACCCCCAAGGTAGACTCCAACACCCCCAAGGTAGACTCCAACACCCCCAAGGTAGACTCCAACACCCCCAAGGTAGACTCCAACACCCCCACAGCGCCCCAACACCCCCGAGGTAGACTCCAACACCCCCGAGGTAGACTCCAACACCCCCACAGCGCCCCAACACCCCCACAGCGCCCCAACACCCCCAAGGTAGACTCCAACACCCCCAAGGTAGACTCCAACACCCCCACAGCGCCCCAACACCCCCGAGGTAGACTCCAACACCCCCGAGGTAGACTCCAACACCCCCGAGGTAGACTCCAACACCCCCGAGGTAGACTCCAACACCCCCGAGGTAGACTCCAACACCCCCGAGGTAGACTCCAACACCCCCGAGGTAGACTCCAACACCCCCGAGGTAGACTCCAACACCCCCGAGGTAGACTCCAACACCCCCGAGGTAGACTCCAACACCCCCGAGGTAGACTCCAACACCCCCGAGGTAGACTCCAACACCCCCGAGGTAGACTCCAACACCCCCGAGGTAGACTCCAACACCCCCGAGGTAGACTCCAACACCCCCGAGGTAGACTCCAACACCCCCGAGGTAGACTCCAACACCCCCGAGGTAGACTCCAACACCCCCGAGGTAGACTCCAACACCCCCGAGGTAGACTCCAACACCCCCGAGGTAGACTCCAACACCCCCGAGGTAGACTCCAACACCCCCGAGGTAGACTCCAACACCCCCGAGGTAGACTCCAACACCCCCGAGGTAGACTCCAACACCCCCGAGGTAGACTCCAACACCCCCGAGGTAGACTCCAACACCCCCGAGGTAGACCCCAACACCCCCGAGGTAGACCCCAACACCCCCGAGGTAGACCCCAACACCCCCGAGGTAGACCCCAACACCCCCGAGGTAGACCCCAACACCCCCGAGGTAGACCCCAACACCCCCGAGGTAGACCCCAACACCCCCGAGGTAGACTCCAACACCCCCACAGCGCCCCAACACCCCCACAGCGCCCCAACACCCCCAAGGTAGACTCCAACACCCCCAAGGTAGACTCCAACACCCCCACAGCGCCCCAACACCCCCAAGGTAGACTCCAACACCCCCACAGCGCCCCAACACCCCCGAGGTAGACTCCAACACCCCCGAGGTAGACTCCAACACCCCCACAGCACCCCAACACCCCCACAGCGCCCCAACATCCCCAAGGTAGACTCCAACATCCCCAAGGTAGACTCCAACACCCCCAAGGTAGACTCCAACACCCCCACAGCGCCCCAACACCCCCAAGGTAGACTCCAACACCCCCAAGGTAGACTCCAACACCCCCACAGCGCCCCAACACCCCCAAGGTAGACTACAACACCCCCAAGGTAGACTCCAACACCCCCACAGCGCCCCAACACCCCCAAGGTAGACTCCAACACCCCCAAGGTAGACTCCAACACCCCCACAGCGCCCCAACACCCCCAAGGTAGACTACAACACCCCCACAGCGCCCCAACACCCCCAAGGTAGACTACAACACCCCCACAGCGCCCCAACACCCCCAAGGTAGACTACAACACCCCCACAGCGCCCCAACACCCCCAAGGTAGACTCCAACACCCCCACAGCGCCCCAACACCCCCACAGCGCCCCAACACCCCCAAGGTAGACTACAACACCCCCACAGCGCCCCAACACCCCCAAGGTAGACTCCAACACCCCCAAGGTAGACTCCAACACCCCCAAGGTAGACTCCAACACCCCCAAGGTAGACTCCAACACCAGTCACTGTCTACAGCACCGTGAAATAACTATTTTCCTCCTTTCTGATTTTCTCTCATTTTTCCATATTTCTGACACTGAATGTTATCAGATTTTCAACCAAAACGTAATATTAGATAAAGTGAACCTGCGTTTACAAATTTCAAACAAACCAGAAAAAAATTCAGTAATATGTCTGTGAAACTACAGTTGAAGTCAGAAGTTTACATAGACTTAGGTTGGAGTCATTAAAACTCGTTTTTCAACCACTCCACAAGTGTCTTGTTAACAAACTATAGTTTTGGCAAGTTGGTTAGGACATCTACTTTGTGCATGACACAAGTAATTTTTCCAACAATTGTTTACAGACAGATTATTTCACTTATAATTCACTGTATCACAATTCCAGTGGGTCAGAAGTTTACATACACTAAGTTGACTGTGCCTTTAAACAGCTTGGAAAATTCCAGAAAATTATGTCATGGCTTTAGAAGCTTCTGATAGGCTAATTGACATCATTTGAGTCAATTGGAGGTGTACCTGTGGATGTATTTCAAGGCCTACCTTCAAACTCAGTGCCTCTTTGCTTGACAACATGGGAAAATCAAAAGAAATCAGTCAAGACCTCAGAAAAAAATTGTAGGCCTCCACAAGTCTGGTTTATACTTGGGAGCAATTTCCAAATGCCTGAATGTACCACGTTTATCTGTACAAACAATAGTACACAAGTATAAACACCATGGGACCACGCAGCCGTCATACCGATCAGGAAGGAGATGCGTTCTGTCTCCTAGAGATGAACGTACTTTGGTACGAAATGTGAAAATCAATCCCAGAACAACAGCAAAGGACCTTGTGAAGATGCTGGAGGAAACAGATACAAAAGTATCTATATCCACAGTAAAACGAGTCCTATATCGACATAACCTGAAAGGCCGCTCAGCAAGGAAGAAGCCACTGCTCCAAAACCGCCATAAATCCAGACTAGGGGTTGCAACGTACATGGGGACAAAGATCGTACTTTTTGGAGAAATGTCCTCTGGTCTGATGAAAGAAAAATAGAACTGTTTGGCCATAATGACCATTGTGTTTGGAGGAAAAAGGGGGAGTCTTATAAGCCGAAGAACACCATCCCAACCGTGAAGCACGGGAGTGGCAGCATCATGTTGTGGGGGTGCTTTACTGCAGGAGGGACTGGTGCACTTCACAAAATAGATGGCATCATGAGTGAGGAAAATTATGTGGATATATTGAAGCAACATCTCAAGACATCAGTCAGGAAGTTAAAGCTTGGTCGCAAATGGGTCTTCCAAATGGACAATGACCCCAAGCATACTTCCACAGTTGTGGCAAAATGGCTTAAGGACAACAAAGTCAAGGTATTGGAGTGGCCATCACAAAGCCCTGACCTCAATCCTATAGAACATTTGTGGGCAGAACTGAAAAAGCATGTGCGAGCAAGGAGGCCTACAAACCTGACTCAGTTACAACAGCTCTGTCAGGAGGAATGGGACAAAATTCACCCAACTTATTGTGGGAAATGTTTGACCCAAAACAATTAAACAATTTAAAAGGCAATGCTACCAAATACTAATTGAGTGTATGTAAACTTCTGACCCACTGGGAATGTGATGAAATAAATAAAAGCTGAAATAATTTATTCTCTCTACTATTATTCTGACATTTCACATTCTTAAAATAAAGTGGTGATCCTAACTGACCTAAGACAGGACATTTTTACTAGGATTAAATGTCAGGAATTGTGAAATACGGAGTTCAAATGTATTTGGCTAAGGTGTATTTAAACTTCCGACTTCAACTGTATCAGATCTTCAACCAAAACTTAATATTAGATAAAGGGAACTTACCTTTACAAATAACACATTGTTATTAATTTATTGAATTAACCAAGTCATGCAACACCCAATTCCACTGTTTGACAACATTTATTGTCCCTTAATATGCAGAAATAGACAATCAGAAATGGGAAAAATGCTTTTTTCGCGGCACTGTAGATGAATTAGCGAGGATTTTACATTAGTCTTGCAGAGCAGACTTGGAGCTGTGTGTGAGATTTCCTAACTGTTCTGTATCTCTCCCCCTGAATTACACCCCTAAGAAGAGAAACGGACCCGCCAAGAGGCCAGTTAAAGTGATTGAGGCCGCAGCGGCTCTGATTGGGACGGAGACTGTTATCCAGACAGACATGGAGGAGATGGTGTCAGTGGAGGGCGTGGCAGACGGAGCTGAGCCTATCACAGAGCAGGCTGTGGGGGAGTGGCCAGAGCATGGCCCCGCCCATCCAGATGGAGGGAGTGAGGTGGCGGGAGAACACGCCTGTTCAGAGTGTGGCCTGTCGTTTCCCCGGCGCTACGCTCTCATCGTGCACACACTGAAACACGAGAAGACCAGAGGATACAAGTGTACTGTACGTACCAACAACACTGTTCTCTAGGTGTAGTAGTGTACGTACCAACAACACTGTTCTCTAGGTGTAGTAGTGTAGTAGTGTACGTACCAACAACACTGTTCTCTAGGTGTAGTAGTGTAGTAGTGTACGTACCAACAACACTGTTCTCTAGGTGTAGTAGTGTAGTAGTGTACGTACCAACAACACTGTTCTCTAGGTGTAGTAGTGTAGTAGTGTAGTACCAACAACACTGTTCTCTAGGTGTAGTAGTGTAGTACCAACAACACTGTTCTCTAGGTGTAGTAGTGTAGTAGTGTACGTACCAACAACACTGTTCTCTAGGTGTAGTAGTGTAGTACCAACAACACTGTTCTCTAGGTGTAGTAGTGTAGTAGTGTACGTACCAACAACACTGTTCTCTAGGTGTAGTAGTGTACGTACCAACAACACTGTTCTCTAGATGTAGTAGTGTACGTACCAACAACACTGTTCTCTAGGTGTAGTAGTGTAGTAGTGTACGTACCAACAACACTGTTCTCTAGGTGTAGTAGTGTAGTAGTGTACGTACCAACAACACTGTTCTCTAGGTGTAGTAGTGTAGTAGTGTACGTACCAACAACACTGTTCTCTAGATGTAGTAGTGTAGTAGTGTACGTACCAACAACACTGTTCTCTAGATGTAGTAGTGTAGTAGTGTACGTACCAACAACACTGTTCTCTAGGTGTAGTAGTGTAGTACCAACAACACTGTTCTCTAGGTGTAGTAGTGTAGTAGTGTACGTACCAACAACACTGTTCTCTAGGTGTAGTAGTGTAGTACCAACAACACTGTTCTCTAGGTGTAGTAGTGTAGTAGTGTACGTACCAACAACACTGTTCTCTAGGTGTAGTAGTGTACGTACCAACAACACTGTTCTCTAGATGTAGTAGTGTACGTACCAACAACACTGTTCTCTAGGTGTAGTAGTGTAGTAGTGTACGTACCAACAACACTGTTCTCTAGGTGTAGTAGTGTACGTACCGACAACACTGTTCTCTAGGTGTAGTAGTGTAGTAGTGTACGTACCAACAACACTGTTCTCTAGGTGTAGTAGTGTAGTACCAACAACACTGTTCTCTAGGTGTAGTAGTGTACGTACCAACAACACTGTTCTCTAGGTGTAGTAGTGTACGTACCAACAACACTGTTCTCTAGATGTAGTAGTGTAGTAGTGTAGTACCAACAACACTGTTCTCTAGGTGTAGTAGTGTAGTAGTGTACGTACCAACAACACTGTTCTCCAGATGTAGTAGTGTACGTACCAACAACACTGTTCTCTAGATGTAGTAGTGTACGTACCAACAACACTGTTCTCTAGGTGTAGTAGTGTAGTAGTGTACGTACCAACAACACTGTTCTCTAGATGTAGTAGTGTAGTAGTGTAGTACCAACAACACTGTTCTCTAGGTGTAGTAGTGTAGTAGTGTAGTACCAACAACACTGTTCTCTAGGTGTAGTAGTGTAGTAGTGTACGTACCAACAACACTGTTTTCTAGATGTAGTAGTGTAGTAGTGTACGTACCAACAACACTGTTCTCTAGATGTAGTAGTGTACGTACCAACAACACTGTTCTCTAGATGTAGTAGTGTAGTAGTGTAGTACCAACAACACTGTTCTCTAGGTGTAGTAGTGTAGTACCAACAACACTGTTCTCTAGATGTAGTAGTGTACGTACCAACAACACTGTTGTCTAGATGTAGTAGTGTAGTAGTGTACGTACCAACAACACTGTTCTCTAGATGTAGTAGTGTAGTACCAACAACACTGTTCTCTAGATGTAGTAGTGTAGTAGTGTACGTACCAACAACACTGTTCTCTAGGTGTAGTAGTGTAGTAGTGTAGTACCAACAACACTGTTCTCTAGGTGTAGTAGTGTAGTAGTGTACGTACCAACAACACTGTTCTCTAGATGTAGTAGTGTACGTACCAACACTGTTCTCTAGGTGTAGTAGTGTAGTAGTGTACGTACCAACAACACTGTTGTCTAGATGTAGTAGTGTAGTAGTGTACGTACCAACAACACTGTTCTCTAGATGTAGTAGTGTAGTACCAACAACACTGTTCTCTAGATGTAGTAGTGTAGTAGTGTACGTACCAACAACACTGTTCTCTAGATGTAGTAGTGTACGTACCAACAACACTGTTCTCTAGATGTAGTAGTGTAGTAGTGTAGTACCAACAACACTGTTCTCTAGGTGTAGTAGTGTAGTAGTGTAGTACCAACAACACTGTTCTCTAGGTGTAGTAGTGTAGTAGTGTACGTACCAGCAACACTGTTCTCTAGGTGTAGTAGTGTACGTACCAACAACACGGTTCTCTAGGTGTAGTAGTGTAGTAGTGTACGTACCAACAACACTGTTCTCTAGATGTAGTAGTGTAGTAGTGTACGTACCAACAACACTGTTCTCTAGGTGTAGTAGTGTAGTACCAACAACACTGTTCTCTAGATGTAGTAGTGTAGTAGTGTACGTACCAACAACACGGTTCTCTAGGTGTAGTAGTGTAGTAGTGTACGTACCAACAACACTGTTCTCTAGGTGTAGTAGTGTAGTAGTGTACGTACCAACAACACGGTTCTCTAGGTGTAGTAGTGTAGTAGTGTACGTACCAACAACACGGTTCTCTAGGTGTAGTAGTGTACGTACCAACAACACTGTTCTCTAGGTGTAGTAGTGTAGTAGTGTACGTACCAACAACACTGTTCTCTAGGTGTAGTAGTGTAGTAGTGTAGTACCAACAACACTGTTCTCCAGGTGTAGTAGTGTAGTAGTGTACGTACCAACAACACTGTTCTCTAGATGTAGTAGTGTAGTAGTGTACGTACCAACAACACTGTTCTCTAGGTGTAGTAGTGTAGTAGTGTACGTACCAACAACACTGTTCTCTAGGTGTAGTAGTGTACGTACCAACAACACTGTTCTCTAGGTGTAGTAGTGTAGTAGTGTAGTACCAACAACACTGTTCTCTAGGTGTAGTAGTGTAGTAGTGTACGTACCAACAACACTGTTCTCTAGGTGTAGTAGTGTACGTACCAACAACACTGTTCTCTAGGTGTAGTAGTGTACGTACCAACAACACTGTTCTCTAGATGTAGTAGTGTAGTAGTGTAGTACCAACAACACTGTTCTCTAGATGTAGTAGTGTAGTAGTGTACGTACCAACAACACTGTTCTCTAGGTGTAGTAGTGTAGTAGTGTACGTACCAACAACACTGTTCTCTAGGTGTAGTAGTGTAGTAGTGTAGTACCAACAACACTGTTCTCTAGGTGTAGTAGTGTAGTAGTGTACGTACCAACAACACTGTTCTCTAGATGTAGTAGTGTACGTACCAACAACACTGTTCTCTAGGTGTAGTAGTGTACGTACCAACAACACTGTTCTCTAGGTGTAGTAGTGCAGTAGTGTACGTACCAACAACACTGTTCTCTAGGTGTAGTAGTGTAGTGGTGTACGTACCAACAACACTGTTCTCTAGATGTAGTAGTGTAGTAGTGTACGTACCAACAACACTGTTCTCTAGATGTAGTAGTGTAGTAGTGTACGTACCAACAACACTGTTCTCTAGATGTAGTAGTGTACGTACCAACAACACTGTTCTCTAGGTGTAGTAGTGCAGTAGTGTACGTACCAACAACACTGTTCTCTAGGTGTAGTAGTGTAGTGGTGTACGTACCAACAACACTGTTCTCTAGATGTAGTAGTGTAGTAGTGTACGTACCAACAACACTGTTTTCTAGATGTAGTAGTGTAGTAGTGTACGTACCAACAACACTGTTCTCTAGGTGTAGTAGTGTACGTACCAACAACACTGTTCTCTAGGTGTAGTAGTGTACGTACCAACAACACTGTTCTCTAGATGTAGTAGTGTAGTAGTGTAGTACCAACAACACTGTTCTCTAGATGTAGTAGTGTAGTAGTGTACGTACCAACAACACTGTTCTCTAGGTGTAGTAGTGTAGTAGTGTACGTACCAACAACACTGTTCTCTAGGTGTAGTAGTGTAGTAGTGTAGTACCAACAACACTGTTCTCTAGGTGTAGTAGTGTAGTAGTGTACGTACCAACAACACTGTTCTCTAGATGTAGTAGTGTACGTACCAACAACACTGTTCTCTAGGTGTAGTAGTGTACGTACCAACAACACTGTTCTCTAGGTGTAGTAGTGCAGTAGTGTACGTACCAACAACACTGTTCTCTAGGTGTAGTAGTGTAGTGGTGTACGTACCAACAACACTGTTCTCTAGATGTAGTAGTGTAGTAGTGTACGTACCAACAACACTGTTCTCTAGATGTAGTAGTGTAGTAGTGTACGTACCAACAACACTGTTCTCTAGATGTAGTAGTGTACGTACCAACAACACTGTTCTCTAGGTGTAGTAGTGTAGTAGTGTACGTACCAACAACACTGTTCTCTAGGTGTAGTAGTGTAGTAGTGTACGTACCAACAACACTGTTCTCTAGGTGTAGTAGTGTAGTAGTGTACGTACCAACAACACTGTTCTCTAGATGTAGTAGTGTACGTACCAACAACACTGTTCTCTAGATGTAGTAGTGTAGTAGTGTACGTACCAACAACACTGTTCTCTAGGTGTAGTAGTGTAGTAGTGTACCAACAACACTGTTCTCTAGGTGTAGTAGTGTAGTAGTGTACGTACCAACAACACTGTTCTCTAGGTGTAGTAGTGTAGTGGTGTACGTACCAACAACACTGTTCTCTAGATGTAGTAGTGTAGTGGTGTACGTACCAACAACACTGTTCTCTAGGTGTAGTAGTGTAGTAGTGTAGTACCAACAACACTGTTCTCTAGGTGTAGTAGTGTACGTACCAACAACACTGTTCTCTAGGTGTAGTAGTGTAGTAGTGTACGTACCAACAACACTGTTCTCTAGGTGTAGTAGTGTACGTACCAACAACACTCTTCTCTAGATGTAGTAGTGTAGTAGTGTACGTACCAACAACACGGTTCTCTAGGTGTAGTAGTGTACGTACCAACAACACTGTTCTCTAGGTGTAGTAGTGTAGTAGTGTAGTACCAACAACACTGTTCTCTAGATGTAGTAGTGTAGTAGTGTACGTACCAACAACACTGTTCTCTAGGTGTAGTAGTGTAGTAGTGTACGTACCAACAACACTGTTCTCTAGGTGTAGTAGTGAGGTAGTGTAGTACCAACAACACTGTTCTCTAGGTGTAGTAGTGTAGTAGTGTACGTACCAACAACACTGTTCTCTAGGTGTAGTAGTGTAGTACCAACAACACTGTTCTCTAGGTGTAGTAGTGTACGTACCAACAACACTGTTCTCTAGGTGTAGTAGTGTAGTAGTGTAGTACCAACAACACTGTTCTCCAGGTGTAGTAGTGTAGTAGTGTAGTACCAACAACACTGTTCTCTAGGTGTAGTAGTGTACGTACCAACAACACTGTTCTCTAGGTGTAGTAGTGTAGTAGTGTACGTACCAACAACACTGTTCTCTAGGTGTAGTAGTGTACGTACCAACAACACTGTTCTCTAGGTGTAGTAGTGTAGTAGTGTACGTACCAACAACACTGTTCTCTAGGTGTAGTAGTGTACGTACCAACAACACTGTTCTCTAGGTGTAGTAGTGTACGTACCAACAACACTGTTCTCTAGGTGTAGTAGTGTAGTAGTGTACGTACCAACAACACTGTTCTCTAGGTGTAGTAGTGTAGTAGTGTACGTACCAACAACACTGTTCTCTAGATGTAGTAGTGTACGTACCAACAACACTGTTCTCTAGGTGTAGTAGTGTAGTAGTGTACGTACCAACAACACTGTTCTCTAGGTGTAGTAGTGTAGTACCAACAACACTGTTCTCTAGATGTAGTGGTGTAGTAGTGTACGTACCAACAACACTGTTCTCTAGATGTAGTAGTGTAGTAGTGTACGTACCAACAACACTGTTCTCTAGATGTAGTAGTGTACGTACCAACAACACTGTTCTCTAGGTGTAGTAGTGTAGTAGTGTACGTACCAACAACACTGTTCTCTAGGTGTAGTAGTGTAGTAGTGTACGTACCAACAACACTGTTCTCTAGGTGTAGTAGTGTAGTAGTGTACGTACCAACAACACTGTTCTCTAGATGTAGTAGTGTAGTAGTGTACGTACCAACAACACTGTTCTCTAGATGTAGTAGTGTAGTAGTGTACGTACCAACAACACTGTTCTCTAGGTGTAGTAGTGTAGTACCAACAACACTGTTCTCTAGGTGTAGTAGTGTAGTAGTGTACGTACCAACAACACTGTTCTCTAGGTGTAGTAGTGTAGTACCAACAACACTGTTCTCTAGGTGTAGTAGTGTAGTAGTGTACGTACCAACAACACTGTTCTCTAGGTGTAGTAGTGTACGTACCAACAACACTGTTCTCTAGGTGTAGTAGTGTAGTACCAACAACACTGTTCTCTAGGTGTAGTAGTGTAGTACCAACAACACTGTTCTCTAGGTGTAGTAGTGTAGTAGTGTACGTACCAACAACACTGTTCTCTAGATGTAGTAGTGTAGTAGTGTAGTACCAACAACACTGTTCTCTAGGTGTAGTAGTGTACGTACCAACAACACTGTTCTCTAGGTGTAGTAGTGTAGTAGTGTACGTACCAACAACACTGTTCTCTAGGTGTAGTAGTGTAGTAGTGTAGTACCAACAACACTGTTCTCTAGGTGTAGTAGTGTAGTAGTGTACGTACCAACAACACTGTTCTCTAGGTGTAGTAGTGTAGTACCAACAACACGGTTCTCTAGGTGTAGTAGTGTAGTAGTGTACGTACCAACAACACTGTTCTCTAGGTGTAGTAGTGTAGTAGTGTACGTACCAACAACACTGTTCTCTAGGTGTAGTAGTGTACGTACCAACAACACTGTTCTCTAGGTGTAGTAGTGTAGTAGTGTACGTACCAACAACACTGTTCTCTAGGTGTAGTAGTGTAGTAGTGTACGTACCAACAACACTGTTCTCCCGATCAGAGACTATATTAGTGAATGCAGCTCTGCCCTGTACAGGTCTGTTGCTGTCTATATGTCTGGCTCTGAGTCTTGACTGGCAGTCATATGGCTTTGATGTTTTTGCCATATATCACTGATTTATCGGTGATTTTGTTCTCGGTGGGGAGAGATGTTAGTTATCCCTCTTTCAAGTTTATTTGCCAAGTGAATCAAATACAGTACATTAGAAATCCTGCTCAAGTCTCCCCCCGTCTGTCTGTCTGTGTTTCTCTCTGTCTCTCTCTCTCTCTCCCTCCCCCTCTCTCCCTCCCTCCCTCTCCGGTCTCTAGTTATGTAACAAAGAGTTCCAGTACGCGGCCTCTCTGAGGGCCCATCTGACCCGACACAAGCACCAGAAGAGCCAGAGGCCCACCCTGGTCAGGGTCCCCCAGCCCCACGGTGAAGAGGGCCTCGAGGGGGACGGCAGGGCCAAGGGACGCACCAAGAGAGAGTTTGTCTGTGACATCTGTGGAAAGACTCTTCCTAAGCTGTATTCTCTGAGGATCCACATGCTCAACCACACTGGTCAGTCAATTTCCCCCTTTTTGTGCACCAAGGTGGAAAAGCCTTCTATAAATCCAGTCTTCTTCTCTTCCATCCTCCTCTTCCTCATTGTTCTAATGATTATTTCCACAGGGGTGCGGCCCCACTCCTGCAAGGTCTGTGGGAAGACGTTTGCTCATAAACACAGCCTGAAGATGCACAGAGCTCTGCACGACGCTGCTAAACAGTTCCACTGTCTGCTCTGTGACAAGTCCTTCGCTAGTAAGAGAAGTCTGGAGGAACACACCAGTATTCACACAGGTACAATGCAGCATTATCCTCAGACACCAGTATTCACACAGGTACAATGCAGCATTATCCTCAGACACCCGTATTCACACAGGCACAATACAACATTACCCTCAGACACCAGTATTCACACAGGTACAATACAACATTACCCTCAGACACCAGTATTCACACAGGAGGTACAATACAGCATTATCCTCAGACACCAGTATTCACACAGGTACAATACAGCATTATCCTCAGACACCAGTATTCACACAGGTACAATACAGCATTATCCTCAGACACCAGTATTCACACAGGAGGTACAATACAGCATTATCCTCAGACACAAGTATTCACACAGGTACAATACACCATTATCCTCAGACACCCGTATTCACACAGGTACAATACAACATTACCCTCAGACACCAGTATTCACACAGGCACAATACAACATTACCCTCAGACACCAGTATTCACACAGGTACAATACAACATTATCCTCAGACACCAGTATTCACACAGGTACAATACAGCATTATCCTCAGACACCAGTATTCACACAGGAGGTACAATACAGCATTATCCTCAGACACAAGTATTCACACAGGTACAATACACCATTATCCTCAGACACCCGTATTCACACAGGTACAATACAACATTACCCTCAGACACCAGTATTCACACAGGAGGTACAATACAGCATTATCCTCAGACACCAGTATTCACACAGGAGGTACAATACAGCATTATCCTCAGACACAAGTATTCACACAGGTACAATACACCATTATCCTCAGACACCAGTATTCACACAGGTACAATACACCATTATCCTCAGACACCAGTATTCACACAGGTACAATACAACATTATCCTCAGACACCAGTATTCACACAGGTACAATACAACATTATCCTCAGACACCAGTATTCACACAGGTACAATACAACATTATCCTCAGACACCAGTATTCACACAGGAGGTACAATACAGCATTATCCTCAGACACCAGTATTCACACAGGAGGTACAATACAGCATTATCCTCAGACACAAGTATTCACACAGGTACAATACACCATTATCCTCAGACACCCGTATTCACACAGGTACAATACAACATTACCCTCAGACACCAGTATTCACACAGGCACAATACAACATTACCCTCAGACACCAGTATTCACACAGGTACAATACAACATTATCCTCAGACACCAGTATTCACACAGGTACAATACAGCATTATCCTCAGACACCAGTATTCACACAGGAGGTACAATACAGCATTATCCTCAGACACAAGTATTCACACAGGTACAATACACCATTATCCTCAGACACCCGTATTCACACAGGTACAATACAACATTACCCTCAGACACCAGTATTCACACAGGAGGTACAATACAGCATTATCCTCAGGCACCAGTATTCACACAGGAGGTACAATACAGCATTATCCTCAGACACAAGTATTCACACAGGTACAATACACCATTATCCTCAGACAGCAGTATTCACACAGGTACAATACACCATTATCCTCAGACACCAGTATTCACACAGGTACAATACAACATTATCCTCAGACACCAGTATTCACACAGGTACAATACAACATTATCCTCAGACACCAGTATTCACACAGGTACAATACAACATTATCCTCAGACACCAGTATTCACACAGGAGGTACAATACAGCATTATCATCAGACACCAGTATTCACACAGGAGGTACAATACAGCATTATCCTCAGACACAAGTATTCACACAGGTACAATACACCATTATCCTCAGACACCAGTATTCACACAGGTACAATACAACATTATTCACACAGGTACAATACAACATTATCCTCAGACACCAGTATTCACACAGGTACAATACAACATTATCCCCAGACACCAGTATTCACACAGGCACAATACAACATTATCCTCAGACACCAGTATTCACACAGGTACAATACAACATTATCCTCAGACACCAGTATTCACACAGGAGGTACAATACAGCATTATCCTCAGACACCAGTATTCACACAGGTACAATACAACATTACCCTCAGACACCAGTATTCACACAGGCACAATACAACATTACCCTCAGACACCAGTATTCACACAGGTACAATACAACATTATCCTCAGACACCAGTATTCACACAGGTACAATACAGCATTATCCTCAGACACAAGTATTCACACAGGTACAATACACCATTATCCTCAGACACCCGTATTCACACAGGTACAATACAACATTACCCTCAGACACCAGTATTCACACAGGCACAATACAACATTACCCTCAGACACCAGTATTCACACAGGTACAATACAACATTATCCTCAGACACCAGTATTCACACAGGTACAATACAGCATTATCCTCAGACACCAGTATTCACACAGGAGGTACAATACAGCATTATCCTCAGACACAAGTATTCACACAGGTACAATACACCATTATCCTCAGACACCCGTATTCACACAGGTACAATACAACATTACCCTCAGACACCAGTATTCACACAGGAGGTACAATACAGCATTATCCTCAGACACCAGTATTCACACAGGAGGTACAATACAGCATTATCCTCAGACACAAGTATTCACACAGGTACAATACACCATTATCCTCAGACACCAGTATTCACACAGGTACAATACAACATTATCCTCAGACACCCGTATTCACACAGGTACAATACAACATTATCCTCAGACACCAGTATTCACACAGGTACAATACAACATTATCCTCAGACACCAGTATTTACACAGGTACAATACAACATTATCCTCAGACACCCGTATTCACACAGGTACAATACAACATTAACCTCAGACACCAGTATTCACACAGGTACAATACAACATTATCCTCAGACACCAGTATTCACACAGGTACAATACAACATTATCCTCAGACACCAGTATTCACACAGGAGGTACAATACAGCATTATCATCAGACACCAGTATTCACACAGGAGGTACAATACAGCATTATCCTCAGACACCAATATTCACACAGGTACAATACAACATTACCCTCAGACACCAGTATTCACACAGGCACAATACAACATTACCCTCAGACACCAGTATTCACACAGGTACAATACAACATTATCCTCAGACACCAGTATTCACACAGGTACAATACAGCATTATCCTCAGACACCAGTATTCACGCAGGAGGTACAATACAGCATTATCCTCAGACACAAGTATTCACACAGGTACAATACACCATTATCCTCAGACACCCGTATTCACACAGGTACAATACAACATTACCCTCAGACACCAGTATTCACACAGGCACAATACAACATTACCCTCAGACACCAGTATTCACACAGCTACAATACAACATTATCCTCAGACACCAGTATTCACACAGGTACAATGCAGCATTATCCTCAGACACCAGTATTCACACAGGAGGTACAATACAGCATTATCCTCAGACACAAGTATTCACACAGGTACAATACACCATTATCCTCAGACACCAGTATTCACACAGGTACAATACACCATTATCCTCAGACACCAGTATTCACACAGGAGGTACAATACAGCATTATCATCAGACACCAGTATTCACACAGGAGGTACAATACAGCATTATCCTCAGACACAAGTATTCACACAGGTACAATACACCATTATCCTCAGACACCAGTATTCACACAGGTACAATACAACATTATTCACACAGGTACAATACAACATTATCCTCAGACACCAGTATTCACACAGGTACAATACAACATTATCCCCAGACACCAGTATTCACACAGGCACAATACAACATTATCCTCAGACACCAGTATTCACACAGGTACAATACAACATTATCCTCAGACACCAGTATTCACACAGGAGGTACAATACAGCATTATTCACACAGGTACAATACAACATTATCCTCAGACACCAGTATTCACACAGGTACAATACAGCATTATCCTCAGACACCAGTATTCACACAGGTACAATACAACATTACCCTCAGACACCAGTATTCACACAGGCACAATACAACATTACCCTCAGACACCAGTATTCACACAGGTACAATACAACATTATCCTCAGACACCAGTATTCACACAGGTACAATACAGCATTATCCTCAGACACCAGTATTCACACAGGAGGTACAATACAGCATTATCCTCAGACACAAGTATTCACACAGGTATAATACACCATTATCCTCAGACACCCGTATTCACACAGGTACAATACAACATTACCCTCAGACACCAGTATTCACACAGGTACAATACACCATTATCCTCAGACACCAGTATTCACACAGGTACAATACAACATTATCCTCAGACACCAGTATTCACACAGGTACAATACAACATTATCCTCAGACACCAGTATTCACAGAGGTACAATACAACATTATCCTCAGACACCAGTATTCACACAGGTACAATACAACATTATCCCCAGACACCAGTATTCACACAGGCACAATACAACATTATCCTCAGACACCAGTATTCACACAGGTACAATACAACATTATCCTCAGACACCAGTATTCACACAGGAGGTACAATACAGCATTATTCACACAGGTACAATACAACATTATCCTCAGACACCAGTATTCACACAGGTACAATACAGCATTATCCTCAGACACCAGTATTCACACAGGTACAATACAACATTACCCTCAGACACCAGTATTCACACAGGCACAATACAACATTACCCTCAGACACCAGTATTCACAAAAGTACAATACAACATTATCCTCAGACACCAGTATTCACACAGGTACAATACAGCATTATCCTCAGACACAAGTATTCACACAGGTACAATACACCATTATCCTCAGACACCCGTATTCACACAGGTACAATACACCATTATCCTCAGACACCCGTATTCACACAGGTACAATACAACATTACCCTCAGACACCAGTATTCACACAGGAGGTACAATACAGCATTATCCTCAGACACCAGTATTCACACAGGAGGTACAATACAGCATTATCCTCAGACACCAGTATTCACACAGGTACAATACAACATTATCCTCAGACACCAGTATTCACACAGGTACAATACAGCATTATCCTCAGACACCAGTATTCACACAGGAGGTACAATACAGCATTATCCTCAGACACAAGTATTCACACAGGTACAATACACCATTATCCTCAGACACCCGTATTCACACAGGTACAATACAACATTACCCTCAGACACCAGTATTCACACAGGCACAATACAACATTACCCTCAGACACCAGTATTCACACAGGTACAATACAACATTATCCTCAGACACCAGTATTCACACAGGTACAATACAGCATTATCCTCAGACACCAGTATTCACACAGGAGGTACAATACAGCATTATCCTCAGACACAAGTATTCACACAGGTACAATACACCATTATCCTCAGACACCAGTATTCACACAGGTACAATACACCATTATCCTCAGACACCAGTATTCACACAGGAGGTACAATACAGCATTTTCATCAGACACCAGTATTCACACAGGAGGTACAATACAGCATTATCCTCAGACACAAGTATTCACACAGGTACAATACACCATTATCCTCAGACACCAGTATTCACACAGGTACAATACAGCATTATTCACACAGGTAAAATACAACATTATCCTCAGACACCAGTATTCACACAGGTACAATACAGCATTATCCTCAGACACCAGTATTCACACAGGTACAATACAACATTACCCTCAGACACCAGTATTCACACAGGCACAATACAACATTACCCTCAGACACCAGTATTCACACAGGTACAATACAACATTATCCTCAGACACCAGTATTCACACAGGTACAATACAGCATTATCCTCAGACACCAGTATTCACACAGGAGGTACAATACAGCATTATCCTCAGACACAAGTATTCACACAGGTATAATACACCATTATCCTCAGACACCCGTATTCACACAGGTACAATACAACATTACCCTCAGACACCAGTATTCACACAGGCACAATACAACATTACCCTCAGACACCAGTATTCACACAGGTACAATACAGCATTATCCTCAGACACCAGTATTCACACAGGTACAATACACCATTATCCTCAGACACCAGTATTCACACAGGTACAATACAACATTATCCTCAGACTCCAGTATTCGCACAGGTACAATACAACATTATCCTCAGACACCAGTATTCACAGAGGTACAATACAACATTATCCTCAGACACCAGTATTCACACAGGTACAATACAACATTATCCCCAGACACCAGTATTCACACAGGCACAATACAACATTATCCTCAGACACCAGTATTCACACAGGTACAATACAACATTATCCTCAGACACCAGTATTCACACAGGAGGTACAATACAGCATTATTCACACAGGTACAATACAACATTATCCTCAGACACCAGTATTCACACAGGTACAATACAGCATTATCCTCAGACACCAGTATTCACACAGGTACAATACAACATTACCCTCAGACACCAGTATTCACACAGGCACAATACAACATTACCCTCAGACACCAGTATTCACACAGGTACAATACACCATTATCCTCAGACACCAGTATTCACACAGGTACAATACAGCATTATCCTCAGACACAAGTATTCACACAGGTACAATACACCATTATCCTCAGACACCCGTATTCACACAGGTACAATACACCATTATCCTCAGACACCCGTATTCACACAGGTACAATACAACATTACCCTCAGACACCAGTATTCACACAGGAGGTACAATACAGCATTATCCTCAGACACCAGTATTCACACAGGAGGTACAATACAGCATTATCCTCAGACACAAGTATTCACACAGGTACAATACACCATTATCCTCAGACACCAGTATTCACACAGGTACAATACAACATTATCCTCAGACACCCGTATTCACACAGGTACAATACAACATTATCCTCAGACACCAGTATTCACACAGGTACAATACAACATTATCCTCAGACACCAGTATTTACACAGGTACAATACAACATTATCCTCAGACACCCGTATTCACACAGGTACAATACAACATTAACCTCAGACACCAGTATTCACACAGGTACAATACAGCATTATCCTCAGACACCAGTATTCACACAGGAGGTACAATACAGCATTATCCTCAGACACAAGTATTCACACAGGTACAATACACCATTATCCTCAGACACCCGTATTCACACAGGTACAATACAACATTATCCTCAGACACCAGTATTCACACAGGCACAATACAACATTACCCTCAGACACCAGTATTCACACAGGTACAATACAACATTATCCTCAGACACCAGTATTCACACAGGTACAATACAGCATTATCCTCAGACACCAGTATTCACACAGGTACAATACACCATTATCCTCAGACACCCGTATTCACACAGGTACAATACAACATTACCCTCAGACACCAGTATTCACACAGGAGGTACAATACAGCATTATCCTCAGACACCAGTATTCACACAGGAGGTACAATACAGCATTATCCTCAGACACAAGTATTCACACAGGTACAATACACCATTATCCTCAGACACCAGTATTCACACAGGTACAATACAACATTATCCTCAGACACCAGTATTCACACAGGTACAATACAACATTATCCTCAGACACCAGTATTCACACAGGTACAATGGAGCATTATCCTCAGACACCAGTATTCACACAGGTACAATACAACATTATCCTCAGACACCAGTATTCACACAGGAGGTACAATACAGCATTATCATCAGACACCAGTATTCACACAGGAGGTACAATACAGCATTATCCTCAGACACCAGTATTCACACAGGTACAATACAACATTATTCACACAGGTACAATACAACATTATCCTCAGACACCAGTATTCACACAGGTACAATACAACATTATCCCCAGACACCAGTATTCACACAGGCACAATACAACATTATCCTCAGACACCAGTATTCACACAGGTACAATACAACATTATCCTCAGACACCAGTATTCACACAGGAGGTACAATACAGCATTATTCACACAGGTACAATACAACATTATCCTCAGACACCAGTATTCACACAGGTACAATACAACATTATCCTCAGACACCAGTATTCACACAGGTACAATACAGCATTATCCTCAGACACCAGTATTCACACAGGTACAATACAACATTACCCTCAGACACCAGTATTCACACAGGCACAATACAACATTACCCTCAGACACCAGTATTCACACAGGTACAATACAACATTATCCTCAGACACCAGTATTCACACAGGTACAATACAGCATTATCCTCAGACACCAGTATTCACACAGGAGGTACAATACAGCATTATCCTCAGACACAAGTATTCACACAGGTACAATACACCATTATCCTCAGACACCCGTATTCACACAGGTACAATACAACATTACCCTCAGACACCAGTATTCACACAGGCACAATACAACATTACCCTCAGACACCAGTATTCACACAGCTACAATACAACATTATCCTCAGACACCAGTATTCACACAGGTACAATGCAGCATTATCCTCAGACACCAGTATTCACACAGGAGGTACAATACAGCATTATCCTCAGACACAAGTATTCACACAGGTACAATACACCATTATCCTCAGACACCAGTATTCACACAGGTACAATACACCATTATCCTCAGACACCAGTATTCACACAGGAGGTACAATACAGCATTATCATCAGACACCAGTATTCACACAGGAGGTACAATACAGCATTATCCTCAGACACAAGTATTCACACAGGTACAATACACCATTATCCTCAGACACCAGTATTCACACAGGTACAATACAACATTATTCACACAGGTACAATACAACATTATCCTCAGACACCAGTATTCACACAGGTACAATACAACATTATCCCCAGACACCAGTATTCACACAGGCACAATACAACATTATCCTCAGACACCAGTATTCACACAGGTACAATACAACATTATCCTCAGACACCAGTATTCACACAGGAGGTACAATACAGCATTATTCACACAGGTACAATACAACATTATCCTCAGACACCAGTATTCACACAGGTACAATACAGCATTATCCTCAGACACCAGTATTCACACAGGTACAATACAACATTACCCTCAGACACCAGTATTCACACAGGCACAATACAACATTACCCTCAGACACCAGTATTCACACAGGTACAATACAACATTATCCTCAGACACCAGTATTCACACAGGTACAATACAGCATTATCCTCAGACACCAGTATTCACACAGGAGGTACAATACAGCATTATCCTCAGACACAAGTATTCACACAGGTATAATACACCATTATCCTCAGACACCCGTATTCACACAGGTACAATACAACATTACCCTCAGACACCAGTATTCACACAGGCACAATACAACATTACCCTCAGACACCAGTATTCACACAGGTACAATACAGCATTATCCTCAGACACCAGTATTCACACAGGTACAATACACCATTATCCTCAGACACCAGTATTCACACAGGTACAATACAACATTATCCTCAGACACCAGTATTCACACAGGTACAATACAACATTATCCTCAGACACCAGTATTCACAGAGGTACAATACAACATTATCCTCAGACACCAGTATTCACACAGGTACAATACAACATTATCCCCAGACACCAGTATTCACACAGGCACAATACAACATTATCCTCAGACACCAGTATTCACACAGGTACAATACAACATTATCCTCAGACACCAGTATTCACACAGGAGGTACAATACAGCATTATTCACACAGGTACAATACAACATTATCCTCAGACACCAGTATTCACACAGGTACAATACAGCATTATCCTCAGACACCAGTATTCACACAGGTACAATACAACATTACCCTCAGACACCAGTATTCACACAGGCACAATACAACATTACCCTCAGACACCAGTATTCACAAAAGTACAATACAACATTATCCTCAGACACCAGTATTCACACAGGTACAATACAGCATTATCCTCAGACACAAGTATTCACACAGGTACAATACACCATTATCCTCAGACACCCGTATTCACACAGGTACAATACACCATTATCCTCAGACACCCGTATTCACACAGGTACAATACAACATTACCCTCAGACACCAGTATTCACACAGGAGGTACAATACAGCATTATCCTCAGACACCAGTATTCACACAGGAGGTACAATACAGCATTATCCTCAGACACCAGTATTCACACAGGTACAATACAACATTATCCTCAGACACCAGTATTCACACAGGTACAATACAGCATTATCCTCAGACACCAGTATTCACACAGGAGGTACAATACAGCATTATCCTCAGACACAAGTATTCACACAGGTACAATACACCATTATCCTCAGACACCCGTATTCACACAGGTACAATACAACATTACCCTCAGACACCAGTATTCACACAGGCACAATACAACATTACCCTCAGACACCAGTATTCACACAGGTACAATACAACATTATCCTCAGACACCAGTATTCACACAGGTACAATACAGCATTATCCTCAGACACCAGTATTCACACAGGAGGTACAATACAGCATTATCCTCAGACACAAGTATTCACACAGGTACAATACACCATTATCCTCAGACACCAGTATTCACACAGGTACAATACACCATTATCCTCAGACACCAGTATTCACACAGGAGGTACAATACAGCATTTTCATCAGACACCAGTATTCACACAGGAGGTACAATACAGCATTATCCTCAGACACAAGTATTCACACAGGTACAATACACCATTATCCTCAGACACCAGTATTCACACAGGTACAATACAACATTATTCACACAGGTACAATACAACATTATCCTCAGACACCAGTATTCACACAGGTACAATACAACATTATCCCCAGACACCAGTATTCACACAGGCACAATACATCATTATCCTCAGACACCAGTATTCACACAGGTACAATACAACATTATCCTCAGACACCAGTATTCACACAGGAGGTACAATACAGCATTATTCACACAGGTAAAATACAACATTATCCTCAGACACCAGTATTCACACAGGTACAATACAGCATTATCCTCAGACACCAGTATTCACACAGGTACAATACAACATTACCCTCAGACACCAGTATTCACACAGGCACAATACAACATTACCCTCAGACACCAGTATTCACACAGGTACAATACAACATTATCCTCAGACACCAGTATTCACACAGGTACAATACAGCATTATCCTCAGACACCAGTATTCACACAGGAGGTACAATACAGCATTATCCTCAGACACAAGTATTCACACAGGTATAATACACCATTATCCTCAGACACCCGTATTCACACAGGTACAATACAACATTACCCTCAGACACCAGTATTCACACAGGCACAATACAACATTACCCTCAGACACCAGTATTCACACAGGTACAATACAGCATTATCCTCAGACACCAGTATTCACACAGGTACAATACACCATTATCCTCAGACACCAGTATTCACACAGGTACAATACAACATTATCCTCAGACTCCAGTATTCGCACAGGTACAATACAACATTATCCTCAGACACCAGTATTCACAGAGGTACAATACAACATTATCCTCAGACACCAGTATTCACACAGGTACAATACAACATTATCCCCAGACACCAGTATTCACACAGGCACAATACAACATTATCCTCAGACACCAGTATTCACACAGGTACAATACAACATTATCCTCAGACACCAGTATTCACACAGGAGGTACAATACAGCATTATTCACACAGGTACAATACAACATTATCCTCAGACACCAGTATTCACACAGGTACAATACAGCATTATCCTCAGACACCAGTATTCACACAGGTACAATACAACATTACCCTCAGACACCAGTATTCACACAGGCACAATACAACATTACCCTCAGACACCAGTATTCACACAGGTACAATACACCATTATCCTCAGACACCAGTATTCACACAGGTACAATACAGCATTATCCTCAGACACAAGTATTCACACAGGTACAATACACCATTATCCTCAGACACCCGTATTCACACAGGTACAATACACCATTATCCTCAGACACCCGTATTCACACAGGTACAATACAACATTACCCTCAGACACCAGTATTCACACAGGAGGTACAATACAGCATTATCCTCAGACACCAGTATTCACACAGGAGGTACAATACAGCATTATCCTCAGACACAAGTATTCACACAGGTACAATACACCATTATCCTCAGACACCAGTATTCACACAGGTACAATACAACATTATCCTCAGACACCCGTATTCACACAGGTACAATACAACATTATCCTCAGACACCAGTATTCACACAGGTACAATACAACATTATCCTCAGACACCAGTATTTACACAGGTACAATACAACATTATCCTCAGACACCCGTATTCACACAGGTACAATACAACATTAACCTCAGACACCAGTATTCACACAGGTACAATACAGCATTATCCTCAGACACCAGTATTCACACAGGAGGTACAATACAGCATTATCCTCAGACACAAGTATTCACACAGGTACAATACACCATTATCCTCAGACACCCGTATTCACACAGGTACAATACAACATTATCCTCAGACACCAGTATTCACACAGGCACAATACAACATTACCCTCAGACACCAGTATTCACACAGGTACAATACAACATTATCCTCAGACACCAGTATTCACACAGGTACAATACAGCATTATCCTCAGACACCAGTATTCACACAGGTACAATACACCATTATCCTCAGACACCCGTATTCACACAGGTACAATACAACATTACCCTCAGACACCAGTATTCACACCGGAGGTACAATACAGCATTATCCTCAGACACCAGTATTCACACAGGAGGTACAATACAGCATTATCCTCAGACACAAGTATTCACACAGGTACAATACACCATTATCCTCAGACACCAGTATTCACACAGGTACAATACAACATTATCCTCAGACACCAGTATTCACACAGGTACAATACAACATTATCCTCAGACACCAGTATTCACACAGGTACAATGGAGCATTATCCTCAGACACCAGTATTCACACAGGTACAATACAACATTATCCTCAGACACCAGTATTCACACAGGAGGTACAATACAGCATTATCATCAGACACCAGTATTCACACAGGAGGTACAATACAGCATTATCCTCAGACACCAGTATTCACACAGGTACAATACAACATTATTCACACAGGTACAATACAACATTATCCTCAGACACCAGTATTCACACAGGTACAATACAACATTATCCCCAGACACCAGTATTCACACAGGCACAATACAACATTATCCTCAGACACCAGTATTCACACAGGTACAATACAACATTATCCTCAGACACCAGTATTCACACAGGAGGTACAATACAGCATTATTCACACAGGTACAATACAACATTATCCTCAGACACCAGTATTCACACAGGTACAATACAACATTATCCTCAGACACCAGTATTCACACAGGAGGTACAATACAGCATTATTCACACAGGTACAATGCAACATTATCCTCAGACACCAGTATTCACACAGGAGGTACAATGCAACATTATCCCCAGACACCAGTATTCACACAGGTACAATACAACATTATCCTCAGACACCCGTATTCACACAGGTACAATACAACATTACCCTCAGACACCCGTATTCACACAGGTCTGTCGATACATTACAGTTTATCTTAGACACATCCCTCGTCACACTTCTGAACCAAGTGGAGCTGATCAAATCAGAGCTGCCAAAACGGCCTGGCAAGGCATCCACCATGGTTGCTAGAAAGGACAGTGTTTGGTGTTTTGGTAGAAAACGCTGTCTCGGGCACCTCTCCAGAATCTACCGTAGGTGTTATTGGGTTAAGATCTGGTGACTGAGACACACACACCCTTTGACCCCTCTGGTGACTGAGACACATACCCTTTGACCCCTCCGGTGACTGAGACACACACACCCTTTGACCCCTCTGGTGACTGAGACACATACCCTTTGACCCCTCCGGTGACTGAGACATACACACCCTTTGACCCCTCCGGTGACTGAGACACATACCCTTTGACCCCTCCGGTGACTGAGACACATACCCTTTGACCCCTCCGGTGACTGAGACACATACCCTTTGACCCCTCCGGTGACTGAGACATACACACCCTTTGACCCCTCCGGTGACTGAGACACACACACCCTTTGACCCCTCCGGTGACTGAGACACACACACCCTTTGACCCCTCCGGTGACTGAGACACATACCCTTTGACCCCTCCCTATGCTTCTTTCAGACCCCTCTTTCAGAGTCACAGAGATCTCTTCTTCTATCCATGGTAGCCTAAATAATGGGCAACTGGGCATATTTATACATGACCCTAAGCATGATGGGATGTTAACGGCTTAAATTAACTCAGGAGCCACAACTGTGTGGAAGCACCTGCTTTCAATATACTTTTGTATCCCTCATTTACTCAAGTGGTTCCTTTTATTTTGGCAGTTACCTGTAGTTTGATTCAGAATCTTATGGTCAAATCTGTGTTAAATAACTTCCAGGTGAATCTAGGTATCTCTGGTAATATAATATCTCTGTTAAATAACTTCCAGGTGTATCTAGGTATCTCTGGTAATATAAGTATCTCTGTTAAATAACTTCCAGGTGAATCTAAGTATCTCTGTTAAATGTATTCCAGATGTATCTAGGTATCTCTGGTAATATAATATCTCTGTTGAATGTCTTCCAGGTGAATCTAAGTATCTCTGGTAATATAAGTATCTCTGTTGAATGTCTTCCAGGTGAATCTAGGTATCTCTGGTAATATAATATCTCTGTTAAATGTCTTCCAGGTGAATCTAGGTATCTCTGGTAATATAATATCTCTGTTAAATGTCTTCCAGGTGAATCTAGGTATCTCTGGTAATATAAGTATCTCTGTTGAATGTCTTCCAGGTGAATCTAAGTATCTCTGTTAAATGTCTTCCAGGTGAATCTAAGTATCTCTGTACCCAGTGTGGGAGGTCGTTCCACCGAGCGTCCGGGTTGAGTAAACACTTAAAGAGACACCAGCCCAGACCGGACGTACGAGGGTTCCCCTGTAGTCAGTAAGGACCTGCTTCTCTCATTAACACTCTCTGATTCTGTAGCTGTGTGTGCAGTGTTTCCCCTATATTCATTTATTTAAAAAAATGTAAATATTTAAAATATTTTTAAGGATGGTAAAACGTTTTCAGTGTAAACTTAAACTAGATATCAAATATGTAGAAAAGATAATGGAGATTTATATATTTTTTAAATAGATCATGTTTGATAACTAAAAACCACCAAAATAAAAACTAGACATTCAGGGAGAATCTAAAATTCCCAAAATGTCAAGGCATGTGGCCCCCATTTTGATTTTATAATGTTTGAGTCACTCAGAAAGCGTAAGCCATGACAACATGTGTAGAATTGCAGGAAATGAGGTATTAAACTGCAACATTTTGTCTCTGTGGCCAAGAGGAGGGCCTCTAAAATGTAGGCTGGCGACAACGCCATTGTCCACTCCCCGTTAACCACTGTCCCCTCCCACGCTAACTTTGCCACCGCTGCTGAAAAAAGTCCTAGGGGAAACACTGTGCGTTTGTGTGATATTGTGTGTGTGTGAGGATGTGCATGTCCTGACTGTGCTGTGTCTCTTTGTGCAGTTTATGTGTGTGTGTTTGTCATGCATTCATGCACATGCTCTGTTCTACCCATCATGACTGTATCCCTCCTCCAGCTGTGATCAGAGTTTCAGTATGTGATGTAGTGCCTGTCTGGTCTGTATCCCTCCTCCAGCTGTGATCAGAGTTTCAGTATGTGATGTAGTGCCTGTCTGGTCTGTATCCCTCCTCCAGCTGTGATCAGAGTTTCAGTATGTGATGTAGTGCCTGTCCTGTCTGGTCTGTATCCCTCCTCCAGCTGTGATCAGAGTTTCAGTATGTGATGTAGTGCCTGTCTGGTCTGTATCCCTCCTCCAGCTGTGATCAGAGTTTCAGTATGTGATGTAGTGCCTGTCTGGTCTGTATCCCTCCTCCAGCTGTGATCAGAGTTTCAGTATGTGATGTAGTGCCTGTCTGGTCTGTATCCCTCCTCCAGCTGTGATCAGAGTTTCAGTATGTGATGTAGTGCCTGTCTGGTCTGTATCCCTCCTCCAGCTGTGATCAGAGTTTCAGTATGTGATGTAGTGCCTGTCTGGTCTGTATCCCTCCTCCAGCTGTGATCAGAGTTTCAGTATGTGATGTAGTGCCTGTCTGGTCTGTATCCCTCCTCCAGCTGTGATCAGAGTTTCAGTATGTGATGTAGTGCCTGTCTGGTCTGTATCCCTCCTCCAGCTGTGATCAGAGTTTCAGTATGTGATGTAGTGCCTGTCTGGTCTGTATCCCTCCTCCAGCTGTGATCAGAGTTTCAGTATGTGATGTAGTGCCTGTCTGGTCTGTATCCCTCCTCCAGCTGTGATCAGAGTTTCAGTATGTGATGTAGTGCCTGTCTGGTCTGTATCCCTCCTCCAGCTGTGATCAGAGTTTCAGTATGTGATGTAGTGCCTGTCTGGTCTGTATCCCTCCTCCAGCTGTGATCAGAGTTTCAGTATGTGATGTAGTGCCTGTCTGGTCTGTATCCCTCCTCCAGCTGTGATCAGAGTTTCAGTGTGTGATGTAGTGCCTGTCCTGACTGGTCTGTATCCCTCCTCCAGCTGTGATCAGAGTTTCAGTATGTGATGTAGTGCCTGTCCTGACTGGTCTGTATCCCTCCTCCAGCTGTGATCAGAGTTTCAGTATGTGATGTAGTGCCTGTCTGGTCTGTATCCCTCCTCCAGCTGTGATCAGAGTTTCAGTATATGATGTAGTGCCTGTCTGGTCTGTATCCCTCCTCCAGCTGTGATCAGAGTTTCAGTATGTGATGTAGTGCCTGTCTGGTCTGTATCCCTCCTCCAGCTGTGATCAGAGTTTCAGTATGTGATGTAGTGCCTGTCTGGTCTGTATCCCTCCTCCAGCTGTGATCAGAGTTTCAGTATGTGATGTAGTGCCTGTCTGGTCTGTATCCCTCCTCCAGCTGTGATCAGAGTTTCAGTATGTGATGTAGTGCCTGTCTGGTCTGTATCCCTCCTCCAGCTGTGATCAGAGTTTCAGTATGTGATGTAGTGCCTGTCTGGTCTGTATCCCTCCTCCAGCTGTGATCAGAGTTTCAGTATGTGATGTAGTGCCTGTCTGGTCTGTATCCCTCCTCCAGCTGTGATCAGAGTTTCAGTATGTGATGTAGTGCCTGTCTGGTCTGTATCCCTCCTCCAGCTGTGATCAGAGTTTCAGTATGTGATGTAGTGCCTGTCTGGTCTGTATCCCTCCTCCAGCTGTGATCAGAGTTTCAGTATGTGATGTAGTGCCTGTCTGGTCTGTATCCCTCCTCCAGCTGTGATCAGAGTTTCAGTGTGTGATGTAGTGCCTGTCCTGACTGGTCTGTATCCCTCCTCCAGCTGTGATCAGAGTTTCAGTATGTGATGTAGTGCCTGTCCTGACTGGTCTGTATCCCTCCTCCAGCTGTGATCAGAGTTTCAGTATGTGATGTAGTGCCTGTCTGGTCTGTATCCCTCCTCCAGCTGTGATCAGAGTTTCAGTATGTGATGTAGTGCCTGTCTGGTCTGTATCCCTCCTCCAGCTGTGATCAGAGTTTCAGTATGTGATGTAGTGCCTGTCTGGTCTGTATCCCTCCTCCAGCTGTGATCAGAGTTTCAGTATGTGATGTAGTGCCTGTCTGGTCTGTATCCCTCCTCCAGCTGTGATCAGAGTTTCAGTGTGTGATGTAGTGCCTGTCTGGTCTGTATCCCTCCTCCAGCTGTGATAAGAGTTTCAGTATGTGATGTAGTGCCTGTCTGGTCTGTATCCCTCCTCCAGCTGTGATCAGAGTTTCAGTGTGTGATGTAGTGCCTGTCTGGTCTGTGTCCCTCCTCCAGCTGTGATAAGAGTTTCTTTGAGGCCAAAGACCTGCAGCAGCACATGAACAAACACCTGGGACTCAAACCCTTCCAGTGTCAGGTGGGGAATAATCATTATTATGTTATTAGATCATGTTATTATGTTATTAGATTATGTTATTATGTTATTAGATTATGTTATTAGATTATTAGATTATGTTATTAGATTATGTTATTAGATTATGTTATTAGATTATGTTATTATGTTATTAGATTATGTTGTTAGATTATGTTATTAGATTATGTTATTAGATTATGTTATTAGATTATGTTATTAGATTATGTTATTAGATTATTAGATTATGTTATTAGATTATGTTATTAGATTATGTTATTATGTTATTAGATTATGTTATTAGATTATGTTATTATGTTATTAGATTATGTTGTTAGATTATGTTATTAGATTATGTTATTAGATTATGTTATTAGATTATGTTATTAGATTATGTTATTAGATTATGTTATTAGATTATGTTATTAGATTATGTTATTAGATTATGTTATTATGTTATTAGATTATGTTATTATGTTATTAGATTATGTTATTATGTTATTAGATTATGTTATTAGATTATGTTATTAGATTATGTTATTAGATTATGTTATTAGATTATGTTATTAGATTATGTTATTAGATTATGTTATTAGATTATGTTATTAGATTATGTTATTATGTTATTAGATTATGTTATTAGATTATGTTATTAGATTATGTTATTATGTTATTAGATTATGTTATTATGTTATTAAATTATGTTGTTATGTTATTAGATTATGTTATTAGATTATGTTATTATGTTATTAGATTATGTTATTAGATTATGTTATTAGATTATGTTATTAGATTATGTTATTATGTTATTAGATTATGTTATTATGTTATTAGATTATGTTATTAGATTATGTTATTAGATTATGTTATTAGATTATGTTATTATGTTATTAGATTATGTTATTAGATTATGTTATTAGATTATGTTATTAGATTATGTTATTAG
This sequence comes from Salvelinus fontinalis, assembly GCF_029448725.1. NCBI lineage: Eukaryota > Metazoa > Chordata > Actinopteri > Salmoniformes > Salmonidae > Salvelinus > Salvelinus fontinalis. Next base: position 8,401,833 of record NC_074678.1, read on the forward strand.
ATTATGTTATTAGATTATGTTATTATGTTATTAGATTATGTTATTAGATTATGTTATTATGTTATTAGATTATGTTATTAGATTATGTTATTATGTTATTAGATTATGTTATTAGATTATGTTATTAGATTATGCTATTACATTACATCATGTTATGCTATTACATTATGTTATTAGATTACATCATGCTATTAAATTATGTTGTTATGTTATTAGATTACATTATGTTATGAGATTATGTTATTAGATTTTATTATGTTATTAGATTAGATTGGATTGCAATTAGATTGTGTTATTAGTTTGTGTTATTAGATTGTAAATAGATGATGTTATGTTAGATTGGTATTTTTAGGTTCTATCGGGGGGTTCTATCGGGGGGTTCTATCGTGGGGTTCTATCGGGGGGTTCTATCGTGGGGTTCTATCGGGGGGTTCTATCGTGGGGTTCTATCGGGGGGTTCTATCGGGGGGTTCTATCGGGGGGTTCTATCGGGGGGTTCTATCGGGGGGTTCTATCGGGGGGTTCTATCGGGGGGTTCTATCGGGGGGTTCTATCGTGGGGTTCTATCGGGGGGTGATAACGTGATAATGTTCTGTATTGTATCAGATCTGTGGGAAGTCTTACAGCTGGAAGAAGGACTGGTACTCCCACGTCAAGTCCCACAGCGTGGCAGAGCCTTACAGGTGAGTCTCCACTAACGCGTTCACAGCTTTCACCTAGTAGTCTATAGTCAAAATGGGAGACAGTCTTCTCTGTCGAATGAGTGAGGCCGGTTAAAGCACTTTGACACCTGTTGATGTAAAACGGGTTTCGTAGATGGTATTTGATGATGCTCCTCTGTCCTGTAGGTGTAATGTCTGTGGTAAGGAGTTCTTTGAGAAGGCTCTGTTCAGGAGACACGTGAAGAAGGCCACGCATGGCAAGAAGGGCCGAGTGAAACAGAACCTAGAGAGAGAGTGTGAACACTGTGGCAGGAAGTTCACCCAGCTCAGAGAGTACAGACGACACATGAACAACCACCAGGGTGAGAGACACACACACACACACACACACACACACACACACACACACACACACACACACACACACACACACACACACACACAAAGCCACAATCTGTCATTCTTCAACCTAATGGCAGCCCTGCCACTTGGTTTGCTATAAACCTGAGGGATGGGGGGCTGGAGAAATGTAACCAATCCCGAGACGGAGCCGTCTATGCTGACGGTCAATGAGAGCAACATCTCAAACAACACTGTTCAACTGGGTGTTAATGTTGTCTCTGTCTGAAAAAGTCACTGGTCATATAGAGGTGTGTTGATTGGCTGGCTGGAGGATTACAACGTAGAGCTGTGTGTGTTCCCCGTCTTCTAACACACGTCCTCTTCTCTCAGGAGTCAAACCCTTCGAGTGCCTGACGTGCGGCGTAGCCTGGGCCGACGCCCGCTCTCTGAAGAGACACGTACGTACCCACACCGGCGAGCGCCCTTACGTGTGCCCCGAGTGCCAGGAGGCCCACATCGATGCCCGCTCCCTACGGAAGCACATGGCCAAGTATCACGGCGACCTCCTGCCGGGGAAGATCATGCTGGAGAAAGATACGCTACAGTTTCACAATCAGGGTACTCAGGTCGAACACGCCGTCTCCATCCTGGCGTCCGATCTCCCCCCCGAGCTCCGGCCCGTCCAGCCGCCGCCGGCCGAGGAGATCGAGACGGTGCTGATCACGGAGGAGACTGTGGAGGCGGTAGAAGCGGTTCAGGCTGTACAGGGTGACGGGGTCGCGACCTTGTCGGACCAGAGTATCATGCAAGTGGTGAACTATGTGCTGTCCCAGAACAGTGTGCTGCCTGGGGGGGTGAAGATGGAGGGAGATGAATGGCAGGAGGTTACACAGACCATGGAGCAGCAGGAGGGAGATGACGGGCAGGAGGTTATACAGACCATGGAGCAGCAGGAGGGAGATGACGGGCAGGAGGTTATACAGACCATGGAGCAGCAGGAGGGAGATGACGGGCAGGAGGTTATACAGACTGTGGAGCAGCAGGAGGTAATACAGACCATGGAGCAGCAGGAGGTTACACAGACCATGGAGCAGCAGGAGGCTACACAGACCTTGGAGCAGCAGGAGGTAATACAGACCTTGGAGCAGCAGGAGGTTACACAGACCTTGGAGCAGCAGGAGGTAATACAGACCATGGAGCAGCAGGAGGTTACACAGACCATGGAGCAGCAGGAGGTTACACAGACCTTGGAGCAGCAGGAGGTAATACAGACCTTGGAGCAGCAGGAGGCTACACAGACCTTGGAGCAGCAGGAGGTTACACAGACCTTGGAGCAGCAGGAGGTTACACAGACCTTGGAGCAGCAGGAGGTTACACAGACCTTGGAGCAGCAGGAGGTTACACAGACCTTGGAGCAGCAGGAGGTTACACAGACCTTGGAGCAGCAGGAGGTTACACAGACCGTGGAGCAGCAGGAGGTTACACAGACCGTGGAGCAGCAGGAGGTTACACAGACCTTGGAGCAGCAGGAGGTTACACAGACCTTGGAGCAGCAGGAGGTAATACAGACCTTGGAGCAGCAGGAGGGAGGTGAAGGGCAGGAGGTTATACAGACCTTGGAGCAGCAGGAGGGAGGTGAAGGGCAGGAGGTTATACAGACCTTGGAGCAGCGGGAGGATACACAGACCTTGGAGCAGCAGGAGGTTACACAGACCTTGGAGCAGCAGGAGGTAATACAGACTGTGGAGCAGCAGGAGGTAATACAGACCGTGGAGCAGCAGGAGGTTACACAGACCTTGGAGCAGCAGGAGGTTATACAGACCTTGGAGCAGCAGGAGGTTACACAGACCTTGGAGCAGCAGGAGGTTACACAGACCTTGGAGCAGCAGGAGGGAGGTGAAGGGCAGGAGGTTATACAGACCATGGAGCAGCAGGAGGTAATACAGACTGTGGAGATGACTCACATGGCAGAGGTGCAATGATGTGACGACAGCACCTAGTAGACTGACTCAGTCACTAAGCCAGCGTTTCCCAAACTCGGTGCACATTTTGGCTTTTGTTCTTAACACGACACAGCTAATTAAAACGACCAATTCATCATGAAGCTTTGATCATTTGAATCAGATGTGTTGTGCTAGGCCAAAAACCAAACATGCCCCCCCCCCCCCCCCCTTTTTGGCACATTTGTAACAGCCATTTCCTGCAATCTAGAGCAAAAAAAAGGCCTTGTATGATAAATAAAGTTTATAAAAAATTATTTGTTTTCTTAATTTTTTTTATTTTACGTAGTGGCGCTGCTAGTCCACAAGGTGGCGCTGCGCCCCCTCTTCCATTCTTTGAGGAGAACCCTGTAGTACCCCTGAATGAGATGGTCCGGTGACTAGGGCCGTGTGGTTACTCTATCCTCTGTGTAGAGTAGATTACTGTCGACCAGGGGCCCATTGGGCTCTGAGTGGACCACTATGTACGGGGGGCCATTTGAGAGGCACCCCGGGAACGGTAAACATGACCCCCGGTGGAGTGACTGGTAGACTGCTTCCTCGTCCGAGATGGGACTGTAACAGGTCATCTGGGGTTCAGCACGACACAAAGGGCAACTCGTCTGTGTTGTTATTGGACAGATTGAGGTACTGCCTGTCTGTTTTCGTCCTGTTGACCAGACCCCGGCTCCGCCTCACACCAGAGACCATCCTTCTCAGTGGGACCGAAAGTACGATGTTGACTCTACTTTTGACTATGTACATTTAAATGAACTGAGGTTTTGACTTTCTGTTCAATCTTGTGTATAATGTGTAAAATAGGGACAATCATTAAAATATTCTGACATAATAATCTAGGTTAATTTACTTGCGTTTCATGAAGTTACCCGATTTTGTTGAATCTCAGGAGAGATGTTTGTTTCATAGAATTCTAAAATAGTCCAGTTGAATCCAGACTCATTTCACTGTTTCCTTCAGGACTTGTTTTCTTTCTCACGTCGTATCACCTGTTTCTAGCCTTGTTTTAAGCCAGCCTTGTTCAAGCCTTGTTTTAAGCCAGCCTTGTTCAAGCCTTGTTTTAAACCAGCCTTGTTCAAGCCTTGTTTTAAACCAGCCTTGTTCAAGCCTTGTTTTAAACCAGCCTTGTTCAAGCCTTGTTTTAAACCAGCCTTGTTCAAGCCTTGTTTTAAACCAGCCTTGTTCAAGCCTTGTTTTAAACCAGCCTTGTTCAAGCCTTGTTTTAAACCAGCCTTGTTCAAGCCTTGTTTTAAACCAGCCTTGTTCAAGCCTTGTTTTAAACCAGCCTTGTTCAAGCCTTGTTTTAAACCAGCCTTGTTCAAGCCTTGTTTTAAACCAGCCTTGTTCAAGCCTTGTTTTAAACCAGCCTTGTTCAAGCCTTGTTTTAAACCAGCCTTGTTCAAGCCTTGTTTTAAACCAGCCTTGTTCAAGCCTTGTTTTAAACCAGCCTTGTTCAAGCCTTGTTTTAAACCAGCCTTGTTAAAGCCTTGTTTTAAACCAGCCTTGTTAAAGCCTTGTTTTAAACCAGCCTTGTTCAAGCCTTGTTTTAAACCAGCCTTGTTCAAGCCTTGTTTTAAACCAGCCTTGTTCAAGCCTTGTTTTAAACCAGCCCGATCCGCCAGCTCACGTTCTGTTTGGGTCAATCTGGTTTCACAACACTTGAAGTTCTTCCCTCTTTTTTTTCCCTTGTGTTGGTTAGAGCTCTGTTGGGACTTTACAAATGACCTCGACTAACCTGTACCCGTTGACTTGTTACCCGTACCCCCGTCTATATAGCCTCGTTATTGTCATGTCATTTTATAACATTTTTTTATTTTTATTTTATTTGGTAAATATTTTCTTAACTCTATTTCTTGAACTGCACTGTTGGTTAAAGCCTTTTGTAAGTCAACATTTCACGGTAAGGTCTACACCTGTTTTGTATTCTGCGCATTTGACAAATAGGATTTAGATTAGATTTGTGAACCTCCCTTCCTTACTGGCCGCAGGTCTTCGTTGTTGTGTTGGTTACGGAGCTCTGTTGTGAAACCCCGCCGCCTAAAGCGAAACGTTATGCTACCTGTTGCTCGTTAGGGTTGGTCTCTTCTGCTTTTCTCTCAAACACGGAGGACCACGTAGTGTACACACTGACTAAGTACCGCCACGAGGTTTACCAAACAAAAACATTCCATATGAATACATGAAGGATCATTCCGCTATAGATCATTATATCTTGTTTTTTTTTGTCACCTGCTCTTTCTGAAATGTTCGTGTGTTTTTCGTTTTGAGTCGTTTTCTTCTTTTCCCATTTAGTGATTGTTGACAATATAAACATGATCTATACAAACTCCCAACAACATTTGATAACTTGATAACTAGGCAGTATTTTTTTATTTTTTGGGTTTATATCAAAATAAGTACATTGCAATATATTTACAAAGACATTGTAGAAAAAAATAAGGAACCACAGATTAGATGGTACTAGTTCCTGCTTTCAGTGTTCCCGACGATAACAACATACTAGGGTCACGTTTCTCTTAACATCTCAATGACGTACCATTTTTATAGAAGTGTGTTTAATGGCCACACTACTCAGACCGTGTGTATTAGCACAATGACAACAATGACTTTTGTGAGAGGACCAGATTTATTCATTTTAATGAATACAAAATAAACCTAACTCCTTTTACTGTTCTGGCTTTTAACCACAAACTATTCTTTAAAAATCCTTTCTGTTTTCAGTCGTTTACCTTTTTCGGGGGAAAATACTTTGCATGTAGCTTTTAGAAAATAACTCCACAAAGGTGTGTGTGTGTTTGTATATACAATGATCTCAATAGGTTTGGCCATCTATCGAGTTAAACCGTAACAAATAATTACGTTTAGAAAAATGTGGTTCCACAAAAATAATCCATCCATATTACAACAGGGAAATATAGGCCAGAAATGTTCTCAACAGACCCCCAACAAAACACACAGACTGTACACCGGGTTACATATAGGAGGCAGAACAAGCAGGCAATGGGTGTGTGTTCCAAATGGCGCCATATTCCCTATATAGTGCACTACTTTTGAGCAGAACCCCCTGGTCGAGTAGTGCGTAGGGTGCCATTTTGGGGCACAAACAATACGAAAGGTGTACACCATCACAATCGGTCACGTTTATTGATAACCACCATCACAATCGGTCACGTTTATTGATAACCACCATCACAATCGGTCACGTTTATTGATAACCACCATCACAATCGGTCACGTTTATTGATAACCACCATCCCAATCGGTCACGTCTATTGATAACCACCATCCCAATCGGTCACGTTTATTGATAACCACCATCACAATCGATCACGTTTATTGATAACCACCATCACAATCGGTCACGTTTATTGATAACCACCATCACGTTTATTGATAACCACCATCACAATCGATCACGTTTATTGATAACCACCATCACAACATCAAGGGCTATGAGCATATTGAGTTTCTTGTTCGTTTCAGTTACTGAGTAATGACTAACGTAAATACTTCAGGTACAACGGTTTGATGATGCATTATTCTCGTTCACGTAGAAATACATTAGGTACTTATAAACACGATGGCTAACACTAGGGTTAACATTCCCAGGTTTCCTGGACATCACGGGAGGCACAGTAGAAAGCCATTACAGCATGTCGTTAACACTTCTCTCTTGACAGGAAGTCAAAAATATGTATCTTGGAAGTGTATACAATCAGGTCAAAACAGTGTTGTGAACTAAAAAATAACAGGCAGCCATAACAGTCCAGTATTGAGCAGCAGAGATAGAGGATTCAACCCGACGTGTTGTATAGAGCGGCATAGTACACGTTGACTTTTAAAGGTTCTTTAAGGTTGTCACTAGTTACCACAGCCACAAAATTCATGAAAAAACAAAAATGTGATTTTTAATCTTAAGGTTGGGCATAATGTCGGCAGTGGGTTTAGGGTTAAAAATCAGATTTTAAGAAGATAAATTATAGAAATAGGCAAGGGTTTCGCCATAATTATGATTTGGTGGCTATGGTAACTAGTGACGACCGTAATTTTAGGTTTGAGCAGACGTTAATATATGACTCCATTTTGACATGTATTTAGCAGCGTTTGGTGCAGTACCAATATGGCCACTAGATGCCGCCACTCGCCTGTTTAATGTGAGGTTCTTCTAGGTTTACCAAGTGAGTCAACAGCAAGACTGAAACACTGACATAAATACATGTCTTAACGTCAGGAAGAATCTTGGCTGTCTAGTGTCCTGCTCTATAACGCGCCTTGGATTGAATCTCAGCCAACAACAACAACAACAAAACCCCCCCCAAAAGTTTCCTCTCAAGTCATGCGTTAACATTGGAATGGATAATGGAACACTATAAAACAATATCAAAGCAATCACAAAAGCATTTCTTAAGTGCTTTTGTCTCAAGAAATTTGATAAAAAATAAAGAATATAGCTGTTTTCTCTCATCTAGCTGGCAGCTAATGAATGCTTTAAAAAAAAATAAGTGCATTTTTATTTGCGTAGTATTTTGGTGTGTAGGATATCTGAGCTTTAGAACGCTGAAGCAAAGATGTTCTGTACTGTGATAGGACAGTGGGTTGGTCAACAGGGGACATATGAAGGGGGACCGAGCCAGGGGCTTCAATCCAAGGTGCTGAGAAGAGTACTTCACTCTACTCTTTCTTTTTTTAAAGCTAATATATGCTTGAGCTGACATCCACAGCGTTTGTAAAAAGCGATCTTTGTGAATGTCAGGGAAATGGCTTTTTACAGACCCATTGTTGCAGTGTGCTTTTCATTTTTTTCGACAACTCGATTTAGATTGAAATTCCGGGCCAGAGTGTGTGTCCTCTATTCCCCCTCTTCCTTGATGCGTTGCTGCTTGTTGCGTCGGGAGTCCAGGTCGAAGGAGAAGTCGGACCAGTCGTCACGCGGAGGGAAGGAGATGGTCTGGCGCAGGGTGAAGCGCACGGCGTCGATGACCCGCTCGCCGCGGGCCTCGGAGGACCCTACGCTGACGGTGGAGGCGCCGCCTGAGGTACGCAGGATGTGGGGAGGAGGGGAGAACTCCATGCTCTGCCGGTGCTCCATGATGCCCTTCCAGATGACGTGCTGGAACTCCTGCGGGATCTTCAGCCGGGACAGGTCCTGTGGACGGGGATGACATCACACACTGGGGGTTAGTCTCTTTAGTCTTCTCTCTTCTCTCTCTTTCTCTGCTCTCTCTCTCTCAGCCCCCCCCCCCCAGGCAGCCCAAAACGTCAGACAAGCACAACAACTCAGTCTGATAGTTGATGGTACCTCTGACGTGTTTAGAATAAATGCCATCTGTCAGAAGACAATACTCTAGTTCAGGTTTTAATACAAAAAAAATAAAATAATGGACAAGACGCCGTTCAGATAGAAATACGTGAAGGTTCAGGCCCTTTTGAAGCCACCCGAGTCTTCCCTCTGAGTCTATCCACGCAGGTGCGGTGCGTGCGACAGGCAAGGCCTCACCTCCAAGTTATAGTTCTCGATCTGGTAGATGTTGGTCAGGCCCTGTGCTGTGAAGTAGTCCAGGCAGGCTGCGCAGCCCAGACGCAGGAGAAAGCTGCGACACGGAGAAGGGAAACAGGTTAGTAGTGAAAATAGTACCTCAGCATTCTTGTAATAACTGTGTTATATTTAGTATGTGAAGACAAAGGCCAACAGTAGAGAGATTTCTGTCAAAAATAGCCAACAGTAGAGAGATTTCTGTCAAAAATAGCCAACAGTAGAGAGATTTCTGTCAAAAATAGCCAACAGTAGAGAGATTTCTGTCAAAAATAGCCAACAGTAGAGAGATTTCTGTCAAAAATAGCCAACAGTAGAGAGATTTCTGTCAAAAATAGCCAACAGTAGAGAGATTTCTGTCAAAAATAGCCAACAGTAGAGAGATTTCTGTCAAAAATAGCCAACAGTAGAGAGATTTCTGTCAAAAATAGCCAACAGTAGAGAGATTTCTGTCAAAAATAGCCAACAGTAGAGAGATTTCTGTCAAAAATAGCCAACAGTAGAACGATTTCTATCAAAAATAGCCAACAGTAGAGAGATTTCTGTCAAAAATAGCCAACAGTAGAGAGATTTCTGTCAAAAATAGCCAACAGTAGAGAGATTTCTGTCAAAAATAGCCAACAGTAGAGAGATTTCTGTCAAAAATAGCCAACAGTAGAGAGATTTCTGTCAAAAATAGCCAACAGTAGAGAGATTTCTGTCAAAAATAGCCAACAGTAGAGAGATTTCTGTCAAAAATAGCCAACAGTAGAGAGATTTCTGTCAAAAATAGCCAACAGTAGAGAGATTTCTGTCAAAAATAGCCAACAGTAGAGAGATTTCTGTCAAAAATAGCCAACAGTAGAGAGATTTCTGTCAAAAATAGCCAACAGTAGAGAGATTTCTGTCAAAAATAGCCAACAGTAGAGAGATTTCTGTCAAAAATAGCCAACAGTAGAGAGATTTCTGTCAAAAATAGCCAACAGTAGAGAGATTTCTGTCAAAAATAGCCAACAGTAGAGAGATTTCTGTCGGTTGAGGGCACTAAAAAGTGAGAACCCTGTACAGCGGTTCAGTTAAAAATATATATAAACTATCGCTAGGAGACGCTAGAGAGCCGTGTTGCAATTGTTTTGTCAATATTGCGGCTCCTAACTTTATAGTGCGTCTCGTACTAACTTTATAGTGCCCACAACTGTCCCAGAAGCATCAACAGATGTGTGGTTATCAGTGGTGGCTGGTGCCACTTTAAATCGGAGGACGGACTCATAGTAACGGAAATGAATGGAACATTATCAAACAGAGATGGATACTATAAGCCATTACTATGAGTCGTCCTTCCTTCACCAGCCTCCACTGGTGGTTGTTTAGCTAGGTACCTGGAGATGCTGCTGTCCATAGGGTAGGGAGGCGGTGGCGTGCAGTGGGAGCTGGGCACCATGGGTAACTGGGGCTGCAGGACGTGGGTGGGGCTCATGGTCGACATGTCAGCATTCATCGCCATGTGGCTCATCATCGGACTCACTACAGAATCAAACAGACTACTGTGAGCGACTCTCTTAAAAGGGCAATTTGACATAATTTTTTTAAAATCTCAAATTCATTTTCTCCAGCACCCACACCGGTGTTTACATATGATGTAGATGAAGACAAGATGCAGTGAGCATCACTAGAGAAACAATCTTCTGTCAACTTCTTTAAAGCTACAATCTATCATTTGTTTTTCAGCGCTGGACAAATGTACAAACTCTTAATGTACAATGAGATTGTGTATAAACAACAGAAGATAGTGGGGGGGGGGGCGCGCATCTCAATAGATAGTGGGGGGGGGGGGCGCGCGATCTCAATAGATAGTGGGGGGGGGGGATCTCAATAGATAGTGGGGGGGATCTCAATAGATAGGGGGGGGGGGGCATCTCAATAGATAGTGTGGGGGGGGGGCATCTCAATAGATAGTGTGTGGGGGGGGGGGGCATCTCAATAGATAGTGGGGGGGGGGGGCGGCATATCAATAGATAGTGGGGGGGGGGGGGGGGGGGGGCGGCATCTCAATAGATAGTGGGGGGGGGGGGGGGGGGGGCGGCATCTCATGTTCCCCAACAGGGTGGTAGATGGGGAACGTGCTCAATATTAAAGGGCAAGTCCACCCCTTTTCAACCAATTTTGTTTTCATTATCTGTGGCACATTACCAGTGCCAATACATATGCGAAAAGGGCGCATTTTTATCCAATGGCGTCGTCACGGTGACGTGGGGAGCACGGAAAATATCCTCCATCTGGCTAGAAACTCGTTGCAGGTTTTAGAAAAATCTCAGTTTTTCAAACTTTTAGTTCTAACCTGTGATGTCAAAAAGCTTGGTTTCCTCCCAATTGGCGACATATTTTTATGTGAATAGTCTAATATCAACATAAAAACTATTAGCATTTTCCCCACCAGAGATGTTTCCATCAAATTGACATGTCGCAGATAAAAGACTGTGCGTGATGACGTAGTGAACATACAAACACCTATTACAGTTACATTTCCCCCGAATACCGAATCAAATAAAAAAAATACAAGTTAAATGTGTTTCCATCACATTTTCAACTCTACTGAGGGTTGTGTAAAAAATGTAAATGTACACACTCTTATTTTGCCACGTTCGCTCTCGCCAACATCTCAGATATACAGTGCAGGTAGGCAAGGCTACAATCATGTGATTATGATGGACAAAAGAGAGAGCTAATTTTACATTTGTCCAACGGCAGCCCAGCATCGACCATCGTGTCCCCAGAATAAGACCCTGGATATTTATTTGGAAAGGAGCATCAAGCTGGTCACCGTGACCTTTCACCTCCCTGTGAAGTTGATCACGTAGCCTAATAAAGTGGTGTTTCCCTGAGTCGCAATGGGGAGGACCACACATCATAGTGATGAGGGTTATTAAATCAATATTTTGGCAATAAAGACGTTTCCACCTCCATTTTAATTTTACCGACTCTAAAGATCCCACCTCGTCTACCGTATTTACTTTGGTTTTGTTCCACATTTGGAAAGTTGACCCGACAAATTTGCTCAGAACGGTCTGACATTCTGTTTATCCTGCATGTACTTTACGCGCATAAAAAAGATGGAGACCTGTTTAATGAGAAGCACATTATAGATGCAGACACTAGTATTGTGTTGGTGATGTGGCAGAATTTCCCTTTAACCATCTACCCTCTTATGTAGAAACAGTGAAAGGGTGCTTGAACTTGAAGCCAACTGTTGGAACAGGACCCGCAGGCCCCCAGAGAGGAGAGGAGGAACAGGGAGGAACAGTTCCTGCAGGAGCACAGAGAGGAGAGGAGGAACAGGGAGGAACAGTTCCTGCAGGAGCACAGAGAGGAGAGGAGGAACAGGGCCCGCAGGGCCCCAGAGAGGAGAGGAGGAACAGGGCCCCAGAGAGGAGAGGAGGAACAGGCCCCCAGAGAGGAGAGGAGGAACAGGGCCTGCAGGAGCCCAGAGAGCAGAGGAGGAGCAGGCCCCCAGAGAGGAGAGGAGGAACAGGGAGGAACAGGGCCCGCAGGCCCCCAGAGAGAAGAGGAGGAACAGGGAGGAACAGGGCCCGCAGGCCCCCAGAGAGGAGAGGAGGAACAGGGCCCCAGAGAGGAGAGGAGGAACAGGGCCCGCAGGCCCCCACAGAGGAGAGGAGGAACAGGGCCCGCAGGCCCCCAGAGAGGAGAGGAGAGGAGGAACAGGGAGGAACAGGGCCCGCAGGCCCCCAGAGAGGAGAGGAGGAACAGGGAGGAACAGGGCCCGCAGGCCCCCAGAGAGGAGAGGAGGAACAGGCCCCCAGAGAGGAGAGGAGGAACAGGGCCCCAGAGAGGAGAGGAGGAACAGGGCCCGCAGGCCCCCAGAGAGGAGAGGAGAGGAGGAACAGGGCCCGCAGGCCCCCAGAGAGGAGAGGAGGAACAGGGCCCGCAGGGCCCCAGAGAGGAGAGGAGAGGAGGAACAGGGCCCGCAGGCCCCCAGAGAGGAGAGGAGGAACAGGGCCCGCAGGGCCCCAGAGAGGAGAGGAGGAACAGGGCCCCAGAGAGGAGAGGAGGAACAGGCCCCCAGAGAGGAGAGGAGGAACAGGGCCTGCAGGAGCCCAGAGAGCAGAGGAGGAGCAGGCCCCCAGAGAGGAGAGGAGGAACAGGGAGGAACAGGGCCCGCAGGCCCCCAGAGAGGAGAGGAGGAACAGGGAGGAACAGGGCCCGCAGGCCCCCAGAGAGGAGAGGAGGAACAGGGCCCCAGAGAGGAGAGGAGGAACAGGGCCCGCAGGCCCCCAGAGAGGAGAGGAGGAACAGGGCCCGCAGGCCCCCAGAGAGGAGAGGAGAGGAGGAACAGGGAGGAACAGGGCCCGCAGGCCCCCAGAGAGGAGAGGAGGAACAGGGAGGAACAGGGCCCGCAGGCCCCCAGAGAGGAGAGGAGGAACAGGCCCCCAGAGAGGAGAGGAGGAACAGGGCCCCAGAGAGGAGAGGAGGAACAGGGCCCGCAGGCCCCCAGAGAGGAGAGGAGAGGAGGAACAGGGCCCGCAGGCCCCCAGAGAGCAGAGGAGGAGCAGGCCCCCAGGGAGGAACAGGGAGGAACAGGGCCCGCAGGCCCCCAGAGAGGAGAGGAGGAACAGGGCCTGCAGGCCCCCAGAGAGGAGAGGAGTATGTACTCTGGAGTGGAGGAACAGGGTCCCACAAGGATCATATTCACCTATGGGAGGAATCATTCTGACAGAGGCCCCTACACACCTCTCTCAGCGCCCCGCATGCCCAGACAGGTCCCGCCACCCTGCCTGTCCCGCCTGACGCGTGTCACATGATCGACCCAAAGGGGTGTTGGTGGAGTTAGGAGACGGGGCCAGTGGAGGTACGACAGGGAAAAAAACAAACAAGGGGGGAGGAGGACCGGACCGGACCGGGACCTAGCCAGATAGAGACATAGACTAGAGAGAATCTCTCATCATACAAAAGGAGGACCGGACCGGACCGGGACCTAGCCAGATAGAGACATAGACTAGGGAGAATCTCTCATCATACAAAAGGAGGGAGGACCGGGACCTAGCCAGATAGAGACATAGACTAGGGAGAATCTCTCATCATACAAAAGGAGGACCGGACCGGGACCTAGCCAGATAGAGACATAGACTAGGGAGAATCTCTCATCATACAAAAGGAGGGAGGACCGGACCGGGACCTAGCCAGATAGAGACATAGACTAGGGAGAATCTCTCATCATACATAAGGAGGGAGGACCGGACCGGGACCTAGCCAGATAGAGACATAGACTAGGGAGAATCTCTCATCATACAAAAGGAGGGAGGACCGGACCGGGACCTAGCCAGATAGAGACATAGACTAGGGAGAATCTCTCATCATACAAAAGTATAAAGGCACACTTACTGTCAGTCAGGCCTTGGGGCATGGAGGACGGGGTGAGAATGTTGCGCTGCTGGGTGTTGATGAGCTGGCTGACGGAGGGGAGCTTGTTGACCTTGCCGTGTGGGGGAGGAGGGGAGCTGGAGCCATACTGGGGCTGGGGGGCCATGCCGCTCCTGGGGCAGGATAGAGGAGGGTACAGGCCATTACTCTCATCCCCCCAGAGATCCCATCTTTAACGACAAAGGGCCACATGGCTGTTTAGTTACACAGTTGGAAACAACATTTCATTTTTACTGTTCAGTAGGATTAAACAGACTGTGTATATACTTGCTTTCTCTCTACCCTGTTTCTTGAACTTTGTTTAATAAAGGCCATGTGTGACTAAGAAATAGTTCCTATCGTTTTTATAGAACGTTGTCATATAGCGTTTTACTGAGAATAAATTGTAACTTTAATTTATCTGAAACTCTACTGGAAATGATAATGCAAGTACAAACATTAAACATCTCAATCAATATTCTGTTGGTGTTATCAGAGTACACATCTCAATCAATATTCTGTAGGTGTTATCAATCAGAGTACACATCTCAATCAATATTCTGTAGGTGTTATCTATCAGAGTACACATCTCAATCAATATTCTGTTGGTGTTATCAATCAGAGTACACATCTCAATCAATATTCTGTAGGTGTTATCTATCAGAGTACACATCTCAATCAATATTCTGTAGGTGTTATCTATCAGAGTACACATCTCAATCAATATTCTGTAGGTGTTATCTATCAGAGTACACATCTCAATCAATATACTGTAGGTGTTATCTATCAGAGTACACATCTCAATCAATATACTGTAGGTGTTATCTATCAGAGTACATATCTCAATCAATATTCTGTAGGTGTTATCTATCAGAGTACACATCTCAATCAATATACTGTAGGTGTTATCTATCAGAGTACACATCTCAATCAATATTCTGTTGGTGTTATCAATCAGAGTACATATCTCAATCAATATTCTGTTGGTGTTATCAGAGTACACATCTCAATCAATATTCTGTAGGTGTTATCAGAGTACACATCTCAATCAATATTCTGTTGGTGTTATCAATCAGAGTACACATCTCAATCAATATTCTGTTGGTGTTATCAGAGTACACATCTCAATCAATATTCTGTTGGTGTTATCAGAGTACACATCTCAATCAATATTCTGTAGGTGTTATCTATCAGAGTACACATCTCAATCAATATACTGTAGGTGTTATCTATCAGAGTACATATCTCAATCAATATACTGTAGGTGTTATCAATCAGAGTACACATCTCAATCAATATACTGTTGGTGTTATCAGAGTACACATCTCAATCAATATA
The DNA here is from genome assembly GCF_029448725.1 of Salvelinus fontinalis. Classification (NCBI taxonomy): domain Eukaryota; kingdom Metazoa; phylum Chordata; class Actinopteri; order Salmoniformes; family Salmonidae; genus Salvelinus; species Salvelinus fontinalis. The sequence continues at coordinate 8,417,099 of NC_074678.1, forward strand.
CTGTAGGCTAGTTATAGCCTAATGTTAGCTAGCTAGCGTTAGCTGGCTCCCTAGCTAACATTACGTGTATGATCGTATTTTGTATCTCAGAGCCATTTGCATTGCTAGTTATAGCCTAATGTTAGCTAGCTAACATTGAACCTGGTAGGTTAGCTACCTGCAGATTCATGCAGGGTAGTAACGTCATGAGTTGGGATTAGCTAGCTAGCTAAACAAAAGACTCCACTATGCAAGTAACTATTTCAATAGAATGTTTGATGTCACTGCGGCAACTGTCGATAGACGTAGCTGTCAAATTCGCTCTGGCTAACTACTCCGATTTCAGAGCGCTCTCGTCTGAGTGCTCCAGAGCGCAGAATAACTGACGAATTTACGAACGCTCAACACCCGTTGAATATGGCCATTGTTGGTAAACGGTGGCAAAAAAAGCGTAATTAAATTGTTGCCAGCAGCACAGTTGCCGTCACCAACGCTCTGGATAACATAGAAACAGCCTAACCAGCTCTGCTAGTGCGAGTAAAATGATCAGAGTGAGCTGTTCCCTCGTTTGTGTCAGGAAGTAGCTAGCAAGCTAGCCAACGGTAGCCAGTTATCTTGAGTGCTTGACTGCTGCTGTTAGGTCAGAACTCGGATCAACCCTACTCCTCGGCCAGAGCGTCCAGCGTGTGCTCTGAACGTTACGAGAGCGAAACCTTCTGAATTTACGAACGGCCAATCTGACAACGCTCTGAGTTTACAAACGCCCACAGCACACACTGGCACTCCAGATTTAAATTTACGAACACACCCCGTAGTATAAACCAGCCTTTAGGCTTGAAATATTTGGTTGCTTACTACATGGCCTCACATGTGAATCCTTTAAAGAGATGGGTGGGGCTGAGGCTTAAGAGGGTGTGAACAATGCTGAATGGGTGGAGACAAAGAACACCTATCTTGTAGATACCAAAACATTCAAGGGCCATTTTCTCAAAAGTGAGGTTACAAGTTTATCAACTTTCAAAGCAGAATTACTTTCCCATTGTTCTTCGACTGTAGTGAATTTAATATAATTTTCGAGCTCTGAGTCTCTACTTTTATCCAATGTAATTATTATTTTTTTTTTTACCATAAATAAAACACAACCCTAAAAAACTCATGAATGGGGCTTTGAAAATTATGAGGGACTTTACTGAGGGACCTTACAGATAATTGTATGTGTGGGGTACAGAGATCAGGTAGTCATTTAAAAAAAAATCCTGATCAAAACTACAGTTGCACACAGAGTCATGTGACTTGTTTTTAAAGCACATTTTTACTCCTGAACTTATTTGGGCTCCTTGACATAATACTTATTGATTTAAGACATTTAATCTTAACATTGTATTAGATTTTTTTTGTAAAAAATGTCTACAGACGTAATTCCACTTTGACATTACGGAGTGTAGAGGCCAGTGATAAAACATTTTAATTGAATCCGTTTTAAATTCAGGCTGTAACACAACACCATGTGGAAAAAGTCAAGGGGTATGAATACTTCCTGAAAGGGTGTAACTAATCAATATAGAAACAGATCAGTAGGACTTCTTAGATAGAGATCTATCTCAGTGTAGAGTATCATGTAGGGTAGTATAGTGTAGGGTAGGGTGATATAGTATAGTGTAGGGTAGTGTGATGTAGTGTAGGGTGATGTAGTGTAGGGTGATGTAGTGTAGGGTGATGTAGGGTAGGGTGATGTAGGGTAGTGTAGGGTGATGTAGGGTAGTGTAGGGTGATGTAGTGTAGGGTGATGTAGGGAGATGTAGGGTGATGTAGGGTAGTGTAGGGTGATGTAGTGTGGGGAGATGTAGGGTAGTGTAGGGTGATGTAGGGTAGGGTGATATAGTATAGTGTAGGGTAGGGTGATGTAGTGTAGGGTGATGTAGTGTAGTGTAGGGTGATGTAGTGTAGGGTGATGTAGGGTAGTGTAGGGTGATGTAGGGTGATGTAGGGTAGGGTGATGTAGGGTAGTGTAGGGTGATGTAGGGTAGGGTGATGTAGGGTAGTGTAGGGTAGGGTGATGTAGGGTAGTGTAGGGTGATGTAGGGTAGTGTAGGGTGATGTAGGGTAGTGTAGGGTGATGTAGGGTAGTGTAGGGTGATGTAGGGTAGGGTGATGTAGGGTAGTGTAGGGTGATGTAGTGTAGGGTAGGGTAGGGTGATGTAGGGTAGTGTAGGGTGATGTAGGGTAGTGTGATGTAGTATAGTGTAGGGTGATGTAGTGTAGGGTAGGGTAATGTAGGGTAGTGTAGGGTAGGGTGATGTAGGGTGATGTAGGGTAGGGTGATGTAGGGTGATGTAGGGTAGGGTGATGTAGGGTAGGCTGCGGTGATATAGGGTAGTGTAGGGTGATGTAGGGTAGTATAGTGTAGGGTAGGGTGATGTAGTGTAGGGTGATGTAGGGTGATGTAGGGTGATGTAGGGTAGGGTGATGTAGTGTAGGGTGATGTAGTGTAGGGTGATGTAGGGTAGTATAGTGTAGGGTAGAGTGATGTAGTGTAGGGTGATGTAGGGTAGGGTGATGTAGGGTAGGGTGATGTAGGGTAGGGTGATGTAGGGTAGGGTGATGTAGGGTAGGGTGATGTAGGGTAGGGTGATGTAGGGTAGTATAGTGTAGGGTGATGTAGTGTAGGGTGATGTAGTGTAGGGTGATGTAGGGTAGTGTAGGGTGATGTAGGGTAGGGTGATGTAGTGTAGGGTGATGTAGGGTAGTATAGTGTAGGGTGATGTAGTGTAGGGTGATGTAGTGTAGGGTAGTGTAGGGTGATGTAGTGTAGGGTGATGTAGGGTGATGTAGTGTAGGGTGATGTAGGGTGATGTAGGGTAGGGAAGTGTAGTGTAGGGTGATGTAGTGTAGGATGATGTAGGGTAGGGTGATGTAGGGAAGTGTAGTGTAGGGTGATGTATGTAGTGTAGGGTGATGTAGTGTAGGATGATGTAGGGTAGGGTGATGTAGGGAAGTGTAGTGTAGGGTGATGTATGTAGTGTAGGGTGATGTAGGGTAGGGTGATGTATGTAGGGTAGTGTAGGGTGATGTAGTGTAGGGTGATGTAGTGTAGGGTGATGTAGTGTAGGGTGATGTAGTGTAGGGTGATGTAGTGTAGGGTGATGTAGTGTAGGGTGATGTAGGGTAGGGTGATGTAGTGTAGGGTGATGTAGGGTAGTATAGTGTAGGGTGATGTAGTGTAGGGTGATGTAGTGTAGGGTGATGTAGTGTAGGGTGATGTAGGGTAGGGTGATGTAGTGTAGGGTGATGTAGGGTAGTATAGTGTAGGGTGATGTAGTGTAGGGTGATGTAGTGTAGGGTAGTGTAGGGTGATGTAGTGTAGGGTGATGTAGTGTAGGGTGATGTAGGGTGATGTAGTGTAGGGTGATGTAGGGTAGGGAAGTGTAGTGTAGGGTGATGTAGTGTAGGATGATGTAGGGTAGGGAAGGGTGATGTAGGGAAGTGTAGTGTAGGGTGATGTAGGGTAGGGAAGTGTAGTGTAGGGTGATGTAGTGTAGGGTGATGTAGGGAAGGGTGATGTAGGGAAGTGTAGTGTAGGGTGATGTAGTGTAGGATGATGTAGGGTAGGGAAGGGTGATGTAGGGAAGTGTAGTGTAGGGTGATGTAGTGTAGGATGATGTAGGGTAGGGAAGGGTGATGTAGGGAAGTGTAGTGTAGGGTGATGTAGGGTAGGGAAGGGTGATGTAGGGAAGTGTAGTGAAGGGTGATGTATGTAGTGTTGTAGGTTGATATTAGTGTCCAGAAGGTAAGACTGTTGAACAGCAATAGTTAATTGAATCTCTAGAATATCGGGGAGACTCTTGATTGTCGTCATGCGAGTTAAAAAAGAGAGAGAGAAAAGAAAAAGAAAAGCAATTTCTGAAAGGTTTGGCAGTAGGTTTTATTCCGTCATGAATTAACCCTACTAGGGTTAGCAAGAATACAGGTGAAAGGGTCATGGAGATGAATTTTGAACAACAAATCAGCATGCAGAGAAGACGAGTATCTAGTAAGAGAATAACTCCAGCTATTACCCAGTTCTGTACGGACAAACATCAGTCTGCTGGGCTGAACAGCAGGAATGGCAGTGGTACACAATTTGTTGCGTTTGTAAATGTTTAAAGTATCATCAAATAGTGTAATAGTCTAGATCAGGGGTGTGAAACTATTCCGCCGCCCCCCCTTGGACCGCATTCGGTCTTCAGTGAGGTCGTACTGACGACTATCTGTTGCTTTTGGACAGAGGACTATCTGTTGCTTTTGGACAGAGGACTATCTGTTGCTTTTGGACAGAGGACTATCTGTTGCTTTTGGACAGAGGACTATCTGTTGCTTTTGGACAGAGGACTATCTGTTGCTTTTGGACAGAGGACTATCTGTTGCTTTTGGACAGAGGACTATCTGTTGCTTTTGGACAGAGGACTATCTGTTGCTTTTGGACAGAGGACTAATCTGTTACTTTTGGACAGAGGACTATCTGTTGCTTTTGGACAGAGGACTATCTGTTACTTTTGGACAGAGGACTATCTGTTGCTTTTGGACAGAGGACTAATCTGTTACTTTTGGACAGAGGACTATCTGTTGCTTTTGGACAGAGGACTATCTGTTGCTTTTGGACAGAGGACTAATCTGTTGCTTTTGGACAGAGGACAATTTTTTTTTCCGATACTTCATGACTTGTCTAGCTTTAATTTCTGTGACCTATTAGAGAGCCGCACACCGCCAAGAAACGGTGTAACTGTAGGTCGGCTTTCATCACTACACAGTTTCTATTTGGTTCAAGTAATTTTAAAGTATATTGAGTTCGTCACCCCCCCCACCCAACAAAAAATATATACATGGGCCGTATGTTTGACACCCCTGGTCTAGATAATACTGTTCTGTTGATACGAAATAAACACCTGAGAGACAATATCGCAGCATGTAAAACCAATGGGCCCTGCTCTGACCTGAAGCTCCCTCCAGCTCCCTGTCGTTACCTGCTGCACCGCCACATCCAGCCACAATGGGGAGGGGGGGGGCGCCAGAGGGCAGTGTGACAGAACCCAAACTAACTCAAACTAAAAATGACTTTTCAAACCAGGATTTAAAAAAATCTAATGTAAGCATTGTGACGTCACTGTGTCAGAAGGTCTGCACGTTTTCTAAATGAGAAACAATAATAATGATCAATAATTATATAAGCAATAATTATCATCGTGTCGGAAAGCAGCAGGTTATTTACTATAATTTACAGAGAACTACCTTTCTCTCCCCAGCCTTAGCTGAATGGGCCGAGGGAGGGCAGAGTTTTGTTTCTTTAAAGTACGAATGAACTCAAGCCAATGACTGGGACTGATTTGGGAAACGACTGTTGTTGTGCAAACCTAAAAGGTGTTTCCATCCGTCTCTAGATACCTCATCTGTCTATCGGACATAATATAACCTAATTACAGAGGACAACCAGGTACACTACGAAACTAGGCTCACCCTCTGAGGTGCACACGCAGCATGCGGACATCTCTGATGAAAATACGATCCGTCTCGGGCCAAAACACTCTCTTCTTTTAAAATGATATGGTTATCGTTGTGTTGTGTTTCACTATGCCAAAAACTCAAGCATCATTTCACTTGACCGGTTCATGACCAGTTACCAAATGTAACACAACCATCCACTTTTCAATAACATGCAACCAAACAAGCGATCATGCTCAGTCAATGTCGTGTTGAATACCCCCCCCCCCCCCACCAAAAAACAACATCCAAAACATCTCACATGGACCATCTCCACTGTCAGCTTTCTTTGCGTGCTACAGTACAGTCCTTTATTTAAATCCAAACAATCTCCAAAAGAGCAAGTCAAGTAGTTTTAAGTTAAAATGTCATGTGTGAAGCGTGCAGAAAAAGTGTAGAGACAAAAAAAACAAGGACCCACACACTATGAAGCTAAGGAGGGTGGGCCTTACAGGCTGCAGGCCGGTCTGGGACCATGTGGGCCTAGGACTCTTTCTCAATTCATCTTTCCTTGATTCCTTGCATCCCGTCTCCTCAACCTCTTGTCTCCTCGACCTCCTTCTCAAAACAAAAAACAATTGGAGAAGAAGAGGAGAGACCTTGGGACCTTCTCCTCCAATGTGGTTGGAGGAGAGAGGATGCAAGGAATCATCAATAGACAAATTGAGATAGCTTTACCTCAGTTTGGTTCAGGGGAGACGAGCAGCACTGCTAGGTGCTAGTGGGCTCCAGTATGTGTCTGTCTGTCTGTTTGTCAGAGAGCTGTACTCACTGTTTCTGTAGGAGGTTCTGCTGCTGCTGCCTGTATGACTCGACAGTGTGCTGAGGCAGAAACTGCATGAGTTCCAGTGACTCTTTGATTTTTACCAAAATCTCATAAATTTCACGGCCTTTAATCTACAGAGGGAGAGAGAGAGGGGTTGGTTAGCATCTGGAACATACCACAAGATTAATATATTGTATACGACGTATACAATATAATGTATACATAGAGTGTATCAGGGTTGGTTTTGCCAGTTATGGACAGAGGACCTTTATTCTGAAGGTCAGACTCTTATTTTGAAACATTCCCCTAATTATTGTTTTTCTTTATTAAAAAAATAAATTCATGAACCTTTTATTTAACTTGGCAAGCCAGTTAAAAACAAATAGTTATTCACAGCGACGGCCAACCAAAACGCAAACAGGAATACAGGACAAAACACACTCATGTTTTCTTTCTTCACGTATCCAACAAGACTGTTCTATGTTAATTGTTGTTGTAATTCTATTTCTATAGAATAGACTGTACTAACATCATCATGTGGTCAGTTAATTCCCTGGGGAAAAACCCAGGTAAAAGAACAGAGGACCGTAGACATACAGATATTATATTATCTATGGTGTAGACAGACACTTACAGGCAGACAAAACACTTCCTCATCAGTGGATCTTCTCTTCTTGACGGAGGACATCTGGATTCCATGGGGGGCCTGGCGGAAGGCTGGAGAGATGAAGAAAGGAGGACGGAGGGAGGAGAGGAGGACAGTGGAGTGGAGGACGGAGGGAACAGAGGAGGACAGAGGGAGGAGAGGAGGACAGAGGGAGGAGAGGAGAACGAAGGGAGGAGAGGAGGACAGAGGCCTGGTCAGTACATGTAGCTAACTGGGCCGGTTACACCAGTTGGACATAATATTAGTTAGAACTCTACATCAGCAAGCATATAAGATGGAAAACGAGCACAGGGCAGGAAGAGAGAGACTACAACACAGGAGGAGAGAGACTACATCACAGGAGGAGAGAGACTACAACACAGGAGGAAAGAGACTACAGCACAGGAGGAGAGAGACTACAACACAGGAGTAAAGAGACTACAACACAGGAGGAGAGAGACTACAACACAGGAGGAGAGAGACTACAACACAGGAGGAGAGAGACTACAACACAGGTCAGGAGGAGTGAGACTACAACACAGGAGTAGAGAGACTACAACACAGGAGGCGAGAGACTACAGCACAGGAGGAGAGAGAGGCTACATCACAGGTCATGAGGAGAGAGACTACGACACAGGGCAGGAGGAGAGAGACTACAGCACAGGGCAGGAGGAGAGAGACTACAGCACAGGGCAGGAGGAGAGAGACTACAGCACAGGGCAGGAGGAGAGAGACTACAGCACAGGGCAGGAGGAGAGAGACTACAGCACAGGGCAGGAGGAGAGAGACTACAGCACAGGGCAGGAGGAGAGAGACTACAACACAGGAGGAGAGAGACTACAACACAGGAGGAGAGAGACTACAACACAGGAGGAGAGAGACTACAACACAGGAGGAGAGAGACTACATCACAGGAGGAGAGAGACTACAACACAGGAGGAGTGAGACTACAACACAGGAAGAAAGAGACTACAACACAGGAGGAGAGAGACTACAACACAGGAGGAGAGAGACTACAACACAGGAGGAGAGAGACTACAACACAGGAGGAGAGAGACTACAACACAGGAGGAGAGAGACTACAACACAGGAAGAAAGAGACTACAACACAGGAAGAAAGAGACTACAACACAGGAGTAGAGAGACTACAACACAGGAGGCGAGAGACTACAGCACAGGAGGAGAGAGAGGCTACAGCACGGGGCAGGAGGAGAGAGACTACAGCACAGGGCAGGAGGAGAGAGACTACAGCACAGGGCAGGAGGAGAGAGACTACAGGGCAGGAGGAGAGAGCCTACATCACAGGGCAGGAGGAGAGAGACTACAGCACAGGAGGAGAGAGACTACATCACAGGGCAGGAGGAGAGAGACTACAGCACAGGGCAGGAGGAGTGAGACTACAACACAGGGCAGGAGGAGAGAGACTACAGCACAGGGCAGGAGGAGAGAGACTACAGCACAGGGCAGGAGGAGAGAGACTACAGCACAGGGCAGGAGGAGAGAGACTACGACACAGGGCAGGAGGAGAGAGCCTACAGCACAGGGCAGGAGGAGAGAGACTACAGCACAGGGCAGGAGGAGAGAGACTACATCACAGGGCAGGAGGAGAGAGACTACAGCACAGGGCAGGAGGAGAGAGCCTACAGCACAGGGCAGGAGGAGAGAGCCTACAGCACAGGGCAGGAGGAGAGAGACTACAGCACAGGGCAGGAGGAGAGAGACTACAGCACAGGGCAGGAGGAGAGAGACTACAGCACAGGAGGAGAGAGACTACAATACAGGGCAGGAGGAGAGAGACTACATCACAGGGCAGGAGGAGAGAGACTACATCACAGGGCAGGAGGAGAGAGACTACATCACAGGGCAGGAGGAGAGAGACTACAGCACAGGGCAGGAGGAGAGAGACTACAGCACAGGGCAGGAGGAGAGAGACTACAGCACAGGGGGAGAGAGACTACATCACAGGGCAGGAGGAGAGAGACTACAGCACAGGAGGAGAGAGACTACAATACAGGGCAGGAGGAGAGAGACTACAGCACAGGGCAGGAGGAGAGAGACTACAGCACAGGAGGAGAGAGACTACAGCACAGGGCAGGAGGAGAGAGACTACATCACAGGGCAGGAGGAGAGAGACTACATCACAGGGCAGGAGGAGAGCGATAACGGGCACAGGAGAAGGGAGACCACAGCACAGGGGCAGGCAGCATACAGTAGGTGTGTGAGCGAGAAACAGAGAGAGAGTATAGTACGATCACAGCCAGCCAGCCAGTCAGACAGTCCTCCACCAGCTCCCAGCACTACTTACGGCGTTTCATACACTCACTGGTCTTTGTTCCGTCAGTAACATGTTGCTTGCGGATGCTGTCCTCGTCCGCCTTGCGGTCCCGGCCAGGACACGCACAGATCCTGGCCTCGAAGCAGCGACGACCAAGCACCTGACCTCTGCGACGTAGGAGAGACACAGTAACGTCTATTTACCATCTATAGGGAGGGCTACGATACCAAAGTAGAGCCGGAGACGTGTGGAAAACTATATCATATATTTCTTTACACTGACTGTACTAAACATTAGGAATACTGTCCTAATTGGTTCAATTCCAGGCTGTATCACAACCGGCTGTGATTGACAGTCCCATAGGGCGGTGCACAATTTATCCTGCGTCGTTAGGGTTTGGCCAGGGGGTAGGTCGTCATCGTAAATAAGAATTTGTGCTTAACTGACTTCCCTATTTTAAATAAAGGTTAAATTAAAAATTAAAAAATTCCCTTTTGGCCCTCAGAACAGCCTCAATTTGTCAGAGCAAGGATTCTACATGGTTTTGAAAGCGTTCCACAGAGATGCTGGGAACATGTTGACCCCAATGCTTCCTACAGTTGTGTCAAGTTGGCTGGATGTCCGTTGGGTGGTGGACCATTCTTGATACACACGGGGAAACTGTTGAGCGTGAAAAACCCAGCAGCGTTGCAGTTCTTGACACAAACCGGTGCGCCTGGCACCTACTACCATACCCGGTTCAAAGACTCTTAAATATTTTGTCCTTCCCATTCATCCTCTGAATGGCTCACATTACACAATTCATGTCTCAAGGCTTTAAAATCCTTCTTTAACGTGTCTCCTCTCCTTCATCTACACTGAATTGAAGTGGATTTAACAAGTGACATCAATAAGGGATCATAGCATTCACCTGGTCAGTCTATGTCATGAATATGGCTCAGACCATTAGCCTGGCCCCAGATCAGTCTATATTCTATATGGCTCAGACCATTAGCCTGGCTCCAGATCAGTCTATATTCTATATGGCTCAGACCATTAGCCTGGCCCCAGATCAGTCTATATTCTATATGGCTCAGACCATTAGCCTGGCTCCAGATCAGTCTATATTCTATATGGCTCAGACCATTAGCCTGGCCCCAGATCAGTCTATATTCTATATGGCTCTGACCATTAGCCTGGCTCCAGATCAGTCTATATTCTATATGGCTCTGACCATTAGCCTGGCTCCAGATCAGTCTATATTCTATATGGCTCAGACCATTAGCCTGGCTCCAGATCAGTCTATATTCTATATGGCTCAGACCATTAGCCTGGCCCCAGATCAGTCTATATTCTATATGGCTCAGACCATTCGCCTGGCCCCATGTTGAAAGACTGAGGGGACAATATAAAGTCGTATTGGAATGAATGTCTTACTCTCTGGTTTCCAGGGTGACGATGATGAGGATGGGGCGTCGGTTCATGCCTCCCACACAGCTGGAGTTACACATGAAGTTGTAGAGGATGGTGGTGAACTCTGTGCCCACCTGGAAGAGGATGAGGGGAACAATAACCACAACAGAATTTAATGAATAAAAACCTCAGGAGACTTGGAGATATTAACACACAGAGAGGAGATATTAACACACAGAGAGTAGATATTAACACACAGAGAGTAGATATTAACACAGAGAGAGTAGATATTAACACACAGAGAGGAGATATTAACACACAGAGAGGAGACATTAACACACAGAGAGGAGATATTAACACACAGAGAGGGGAGATATTAACATACAGAGAGGAGACATTAACACACAGAGAGTAGATATTAACACAGAGAGAGGAGATATTAACACAGAGAGGATATATTAACACAGAGAGGTGTTTCACACAGAGAGGAGATATTAACACAGAGAGAGGAGATATTAACACACAGAGAGGAGGTATTAACACAGAGAGGAGATATTAACACAGAGAGGTGTTTCACACAGAGAGGAGGTATTAACACAGAGAGAGGAGATATTAACATACAGAGATGAGATATTAACACACATAGAGGAGATATTAACACACAGAGAGGAGGTATTAACACAGAGAGGAGATATTAACACAGAGAGAGTAGATATTAACATACAGAGAGGAGATATTAACACACTGAGAGGAGATATTAACATACAGAGAGGAGATATTAACACACAGAGAAGAGATATTAACACACAGAGAGGAGGTATTAACACAGAGAGGATATATTAACACACAGAGGAGATATTAACACACAGAGAGGAGATATTAACACACAGAGAGGAGGTATTAACACACAGAGAGGAGGTATTAACACAGAGAGTAGATATTAACACACAGAGAGGAGATATTAACACACATAGAGGAGATATTAACACACAGAGAGGAGATATTAACACACAGAGAGGAGATATTAACACAGAGAGGAGATATTAACACAGAGAGAGGAGATATTAACACAGAGAGGGGAGGTATTAACACAGAGAGTAGATATTAACACACAGAGATGAGGTATTAACACAGAGAGGAGATATTAACACACAGAGAGGAGATATTAACACACATAGAGGAGATATTAACACAGAGAGAGGAGATATTAACACACAGAGATGAGGTATTAACACAGAGAGGAGATATTAACACACAGAGAGGAGATATTAACACACATAGAGGAGATATTAACACAGAGAGAGGAGATATTAACACACAGAGATGAGGTATTAACACAGAGAGGAGATATTAACACACAGAGAGGAGATATTAACACACATAGAGGAGATATTAACACACAGAGAGGAGATATTAACACAGAGAGAGGAGATATTAACACACAGAGATGAGGTATTAACACAGAGAGGAGATATTAACACACAGAGAGGAGATATTAACACAGAGAGGGGAGGTATTAACACAGAGAGAAGAGATATTAACACACAGAGAGGAGATATTAACACAGAGAGATATTAACACACAGAGAGGAGATATTAACACACAGAGAGGAGATATTAACACACAGAGAGGAGATATTAACATGCAGAGAGGAGATATTAACACAGAGAGAGGAGATATTAACACAGAGAGGGGAGGTATTAACACAGAGAGTAGATATTAACACACAGAGAGGAGATATTAACATACAGAGAGGAGATATTAACACAGAGAGGAGATATTAACACAGAGAGTAGATATTAACATACAGAGAGTAGATATTAACACAGAGAGTAGATATTAACACACTGAGAGGAGATATTAACACAGAGAGTAGATATTAACACACAGAGAGAGGAGATATTAACATACAGAGAGGAGATATTAACACAGAGAGAGGAGATATTAACACAGAGAGTAGATATTAACACAGAGAGGTGTTTCACACAGAGAGGAGATATTAACACAGAGAGTAGATATTAACACACACAGAGGAGATATTAACACAGAGAGTAGATATTAACACAGAGAGGAGATATTAACACAGAGAGGAGATATTAACACAGAGAGGAGATATTAACACAGAGAGTAGATATTAACACACTGAGAGGAGATTTTAACACACAGAGATGAGGTATTAACACAGAGAGGAGATATTAACACACAGAGAGGAGATATTAACACACATAGAGGAGATATTAACACAGAGAGAGGAGATATTAACACACAGAGATGAGGTATTAACACAGAGAGGAGATATTAACACACAGAGAGGAGATATTAACACACATAGAGGAGATATTAACACACAGAGAGGAGATATTAACACAGAGAGAGGAGATATTAACACACAGAGATGAGGTATTAACACAGAGAGGAGATATTAACACACAGAGAGGAGATATTAACACAGAGAGGGGAGGTATTAACACAGAGAGAAGAGATATTAACACACAGAGAGGAGATATTAACACAGAGAGATATTAACACACAGAGAGGAGATATTAACACACAGAGAGGAGATATTAACACACAGAGAGGAGATATTAACATGCAGAGAGGAGATATTAACACAGAGAGAGGAGATATTAACACAGAGAGGGGAGGTATTAACACAGAGAGTAGATATTAACACACAGAGAGGAGATATTAACATACAGAGAGGAGATATTAACACAGAGAGGAGATATTAACACAGAGAGTAGATATTAACATACAGAGAGTAGATATTAACACAGAGAGTAGATATTAACACACTGAGAGGAGATATTAACACAGAGAGTAGATATTAACACACAGAGAGAGGAGATATTAACATACAGAGAGGAGATATTAACACAGAGAGAGGAGATATTAACACAGAGAGTAGATATTAACACAGAGAGGTGTTTCACACAGAGAGGAGATATTAACACAGACAGAGGAGATATTAACACAGAGAGTAGATATTAACACAGAGAGGAGATATTAACACAGAGAGGAGATATTAACACAGAGAGGAGATATTAACACAGAGAGTAGATATTAACACACTGAGAGGAGATATTAACACACAGAGGAGATATTAACACAGAGAGTAGATATTAACACACAGAGAGTAGATATTAACACAGAGAGGAGATATTAACACACAGAGTAGATATTAACACAGAGAGTAGATATTAACACACACAGAGGAGATATTAACACACAGAGAGTAGATATTAACACAGAGAGTAGATATTAACACAGAGAGGGGATATTAACACAGAGAGGAGATATTAACACAGAGAGTAGATATTAACACACACAGAGGAGATATTAACACAGAGAGGGGATATTAACACAGAGAGTAGACATTAACACAGAGAGGAGACATTAACACACAGAGAGGAGATATTAACACACAGAGAGGAGATATTAACACACATAGAGGAGACAGGGCTCTGAGCTGTGGCCAAAAATAATTAGGAATTAGAAAACTAAAATGGACATGAAACTTCTTGTGATGGTATATAAGGTCAGCCATTTCGGTCAGGGGGTTTGGTAAGCCAGTGGTCAGCCATTTTGGTCAGGGGGTTTGGTAAGCCAGTGGTCAGCCATTTTGGTCAGGGGGTTTGGTAAGCCAGTGGTCAGCCATTTTGGTCAGGGGGTTTGGTAAGCCAGTGGTCAGCCATTTTGGTCAGGGGGTTTGGTAAGCCAGTGGTCAGCCATTTTGGTCAGGGGGTTTGGTAAGCCAGTGGTCAGCCATTTTGGTCAGGGGGTTTGGTAAGCCAGTGGTCAGCCATTTTGGTCAGGGGGTTTGGTAAGCCAGTGGTCAGCCATTTTGGTCAGGGGGTTTGGTAAGCCAGTGGTCAGCCATTTTGGTCAGGGGGTTTGGTAAGCCAGTGGTCAGCCATTTTGGTCAGGGGGTTTGGTAAGCCAGTGGCCAGCCAGTGCTGTGACAAGACATTGTGTAAAACAATGCATTTGAACATTTTCTTGCACTGTTTGTTGGCTAGCCAGCCAGTTTTAGAGGAGTGATTCCAATAATTCCATTGATTCCAATAATTCCATTGATTCCAATGATTCCAATGATTCCATTGATTCCAATAATTCCATTGATTCCAATGATTCCAATAATTCCATTGATTCCAATGATTCCATTGATTCCAATGATTCCATTGATTCTATTGATTCCATTGATTCCAATGATTCCATTGATTCCAATGATTCCATTGATTCCAATGATTCCATATATTTTTCCAATTATCTGCCAATATGCCAACATTCCATTCACCAATGCAGTCAGTCTCCAGCCAGACACTGGCTGACATCAGCTGATCATAGGACTTATACAAGTTGTAAATGCAACAAGTACTAATATTGTATCATATAATATCAATCACAGCTTTCCAGGAAAACTCTAATGTAGACATCTATGGTCTATTTACATATATTTTAGAGGATATATACAATTGATATAAAACCCATTTAAACTGTATTTATAATTATATGACGATAATTATATTACACAATTTCTGACATGACTTACTTTTATTTTTCTGCATATTTAAATCAGGATTATGCCTCCACTGCCAATTCAATCCAATTAGACGGGATTGGATTTCTCCCTGACCAATATGGCTGCCATTTTCACATTCTGGAACCTTTGAGGGTTTATGACATAGGCCCCTCTGGTAATTTTTTTATAGGATCTCTATAGCTGTGGCCTGGTGGCAACGAGAGGGGCCTTTACCTGAGGTGGCTCGTAGGGGACCAAGACACTCTGACGGCCCGTGATGGAGTCCTCCAGATACTGAGAGTGGTTGTTACCTTCCACTCGGATCAGGTGACTGGGAGGGGCTATCTGACCTAGAAAACACACAAAATGCCATATGCTTAAACAGCCAAAACATGTTACGTGTTCATATCAAAGTAGATCAATAACTTATCAATGGTTTATCAATGGTAGTTTAGGCATAGTTAATAACGTCATGGTACAGGAAGCATCAGAGAGGTAAAGGTTAGTTAATAACATCATGGTAAAGGTTAGTTAATAACGTCATGGTAAAGGTTAGTTAATAACATCATGGTAAAGGTTAGTTAATAACGTCATGGTAAAGGTTAGTTAATAACATCATGGTAAAGGTTAGTTAATAACGTCATGGTAAAGGTTAGTTAATAACATCATGGTAAAGGTTAGTTAATAACATCATGGTAAAGGTTAGTTAATAACGTCATGGTAAAGGTTAGTTAATAACGTCATGGTAAAGGTTAGTTAATAACGTCATGGTAAAGGTTAGTTAATAACATCATGGTAAAGGTTAGTTAATAACGTCATGGTAAAGGTTAGTTAATAACGTCATGGTAAAGGTTAGTTAATAACATCATGGTAAAGGTTAGTTAATAACGTCATGGTAAAGGTTAGTTAATAACGTCATGGTAAAGGTTAGTTAATAACATCATGGTAAAGGTTAGTTAATAACGTCATGGTAAAGGTTAGTTAATAACATCATGGTAAAGGTTAGTTAATAACGTCATGGTAAAGGTTAGTTAATAACGTCATGGTACAGGTTAGTTAATAACATCATGGTAAAGGTTAGTTAATAACGTCATGGTAAAGGTTAGTTAATAACGTCATGGTAAAGGTTAGTTAATAACGTCATGGTAAAGGTTAGTTAATAACGTCATGGTAAAGGTTAGTTAATAACATCATGGTAAAGGTTAGTTAATAACGTCATGGTAAAGGTTAGTTAATAACATCATGGTAAAGGTTAGTTAATAACGTCATGGTACAGGTTAGTTAATAACGTCATGGTAAAGGTTAGTTAATAATGTCATGGTAAAGGTTAGTTAATAACGTAATGGTACAGGAAGCATCAGAGATGGCTAACAAACGTGTTTATATTTATGTTGCGTGTTTATATTAATATAAGAGAAATTGGTTTTCAATGGTGCTAGAGAGTGTCTTAGATCAACTAACTAACCATCACTGAAGTCTACAAGGAGAGAATAGTGTGTAACTTTTATTGTTCATTTAGGAGAGAGACATATAACTAACTCACCGTCGTTGAACTCCCGGCTGAGCTCGTGGTTGGGGCAGCGTTTGACCACCTCGGTGACGTGCTCTGCCTTCTTGTAAACGGGCATGGCTCTGATGACGGCGCCCTGCGGGGGGTTGGTCAGCACCTTGATCTGGATGGGACACGTCTTGGCGATCTGACAGTACAGCTTCTTCAGCTCTGTAGAGTACTGGAGAGACAGAGAGGACAGGTCAGGACTGGAGAGACAGAGAGGACAGGTCAGTACTGGAGAGACAGAGAGGTCAGGTCAGGACTGGAGAGACAGAGAGGACAGGTCAGTACTGGAGAGACAGAGAGGACAGGTCAGTACTGGAGAGACAGAGAGGACAGGTCAGTACTGGAGAGACAGAGAGGACAGGTCAGTACTGGAGAGACAGAGAGGACAGGTCAGTACTGGAGAGACAGAGAGGACAGGTCAGGACTGGAGAGAGAGAGGACAGGTCAGTACTGGAGAGACAGAGAGGACAGGTCAGTACTGGAGAGACAGAGAGAGGACAGGTCAGTACTGGAGAGAGAGAGAGGACAGGTCAGTACTGGAGAGACAGAGAGGACAGGTCAGTACTGGAGAGACAGAGAGGACAGGTCAGTACTGGAGAGACAGAGAGGACAGGTCAGTACTGGAGAGACAGAGGACAGGTCAGTACTGGAGAGACAGAGAGGACAGGTCAGTACTGGAGAGACAGAGAGGACAGGTCAGTACTGGAGAGAGAGAGGACAGGTCAGTACTGGAGAGACAGAGGACAGTACTGGAGAGACAGAGGACAGGTCAGTACTGGAGAGACAGAGAGGACAGGTCAGTACTGGAGAGACAGAGAGGACAGGTCAGTACTGGAGAGACAGAGGACAGTACTGGAGAGACAGAGGACAGGTCAGTACTGGAGAGAGAGAGAGGACAGGTCAGTACTGGAGAGACAGAGGACAGGTCAGTACTGGAGAGACAGAGGACAGGTCAGTACTGGAGAGACAGAGGACAGGTCAGTACTGGAGAGACAGAGGACAGGTCAGTACTGGAGAGAGACAGAGAGGACAGGTCAGTACTGGAGAGAGAGAGAGGACAGGTCAGTACTGGAGAGAGAGAGAGGACAGGTCAGTACTGGAGAGAGAGAGAGGACAGGTCAGTACTGGAGAGACAGAGAGGACAGGTCAGTACTGGAGAGAGAGAGGACAGGTCAGTACTGGAGAGACAGAGGACAGGTCAGTACTGGAGAGACAGAGAGGACAGGTCAGTATTGGAGAGACAGAGAGGACAGGTCAGTACTGGAGAGACAGAGAGGACAGGTCAGTACTGGAGAGACAGAGAGGACAGGTCACTACTGGAGAGACAGAGAGGACAGGTCAGTACTGGAGAGACAGAGAGGACAGGTCAGTACTGGAGAGACAGAGAGGACAGGTCAGTACTGGAGAGACAGAGAGGACAGGTCAGTACTGGAGAGACAGAGAGGACAGGTCAGTACTGGAGAGACAGAGAGGACAGGTCAGTACTGGAGAGACAGAGGACAGGTCAGTACTGGAGAGACAGAGGACAGGTCAGTACTGGAGAGACAGAGAGGACAGGTCAGTACTGGAGAGACAGAGAGGACAGGTCAGTACTGGAGAGAGAGAGGACAGGTCAGTACTGGAGAGACAGAGGACAGTACTGGAGAGACAGAGGACAGGTCAGTACTGGAGAGACAGAGAGGACAGGTCAGTACTGGAGAGACAGAGAGGACAGGTCAGTACTGGAGAGAGAGAGGACAGGTCAGTACTGGAGAGACAGAGGACAGTACTGGAGAGACAGAGGACAGGTCAGTACTGGAGAGAGAGAGAGGACAGGTCAGTACTGGAGAGACAGAGGACAGGTCAGTACTGGAGAGACAGAGGACAGGTCAGTACTGGAGAGAGAGAGAGGACAGGTCAGTACTGGAGAGACAGAGAGGACAGGTCAGTACTGGAGAGAGAGAGAGGACAGGTCAGTACTGGAGAGAGAGAGAGGACAGGTCAGTACTGGAGAGAGAGAGAGGACAGGTCAGTACTGGAGAGACAGAGAGGACAGGTCAGTACTGGAGAGACAGAGGACAGGTCATTACTGGAGAGAGAGAGAGGACAGGGCAGTACTGGAGAGAGAGAGAGAGGACAGGTCAGTATTGGAGAGACAGAGAGGACAGGTCAGTACTGGAGAGAGAGAGAGGACAGGTCAGTACTGGAGAGAGAGATAGGACAGGTCAGTACTGGAGAGACAGAGAGGACAGGTCAGTACTGGAGAGAGACAGAGGACAGGTCAGTACTGTAGAGAGACAGAGGACAGGTCAGCACTGGAGAGAGAGAGAGGACAGGTCAGTACTGGAGAGACAGAGAGGACAGGTCAGTACTGGAGAGAGACAGAGGACAGGTCAGTACTGGAGAGAGACAGAGGACAGGTCAGTACTGGAGAGAGAGAGAGGACAGGTCAGTACTGGAGAGAGAGAGAGGACAGGTCAGTACTGGAGAGAGAGAGAGGACAGGTCAGTACTGGAGAGACAGAGGACAGGTCAGTACTGGAGAGACAGAGGACAGGTCAGTACTGGAGAGAGAGAGAGGACAGGTCAGTACTGGAGAGACAGAGGACAGGTCAGTACTGGAGAGACAGAGGACAGGTCAGTACTGGAGAGAGACAGAGGACAGGTTCAGTACTGGAGAGAGACAGAGGACAGGTCAGTACTGGAGAGAGAGAGAGGACAGGTCAGTACTGGAGAGAGAGAGAGAGAGAGGACAGGTCAGTACTGGAGAGAGAGAGGACAGGTCAGTACTGGAGAGAGAGAGAGAGAGGACAGCTCAGTACTGGAGAGAGAGAGAGGACAGGTCAGTACTGGAGAGAGAGAGGACAGGTCAGTACTGGAGAGAGAGAGAGGACAGGTCAGTACTGGAGAGAGAGAGAGGACAGGTCAGTACTGGAGAGAGAGAGAGGACAGGTCAGTACTGGAGAGAGACAGAGGACAGGTCAGTACTGGAGAGAGAGAGAGAGAGGACAGGTCAGTACTGGAGAGAGAGAGGACAGGTCAGTACTGGAGAGAGAGAGAGAGAGGACAGGTCAGTACTGGAGAGAGAGAGGACAGGTCAGTACTGGAGAGAGAGAGAGAGAGGACAGGTCAGTACTGGAGAGAGAGAGAGGACAGGTCAGTACTGGAGAGAGAGAGGACAGGTCAGTACTGGAGAGAGAGAGAGGACAGGTCAGTACTGGAGAGAGAGAGAGGACAGGTCAGTACTGGAGAGACAGAGAGGACAGGTCAGTACTGGAGAGAGAGAGAGGACAGGTCAGTACTGGAGAGACAGAGAGGACAGGTCAGTACTGGAGAGACAGAGAGGACAGGTCAGTACTGGAGAGACAGAGAGGACAGGTCAGTACTGGAGAGAGAGAGACAGAGTGGTTAGGTCTAGCTAGGTGGAGTACAGAGAGACAGGTTAAAATACACAGGTCAGTACTGCAGAGAGACAGGTTAAAATACACAGGTCAGTACTGCAGAGAGACAGGTTAAAATACACAGGTCAGTACTGCAGAGAGACAGGTTAAAATACACAGGTCAGTACTGCAGAGAGACAGGTTAAAATACACAGGTCAGTACTGCAGAGAGACAGGTTAAAATACACAGGTCAGTACTGCAGAGAGACAGGTTAAAATACACAGGTCAGTACTGCAGAGAGACAGGTTAAAATACACAGGTCAGTACTGCAGAGAGACAGGTTAAAATACACAGGTCAGTACTGCAGAGAGACAGGTTAAAATACACAGGTCAGTACTTCAGAGAGACAGGTTAAAATACACAGGTCAGTACTTCAGAGAGACAGGTTAAAATACACAGGTCAGTACTGCAGAGAGACAGGTTAAAATATAATACAATATATTAGAATTAATAACAGTGACCTTATAACCAAATATAATCAACACATTCTAGATTATAGCCTTCAAAACAAATGTCAATAATACAACTTAACAGGCTTAGTAGTGCCTATAAAAACATCTGTTGCCTAGTAACCCTTCTGTTAACAGGCTTAGTAGTGACTTTAAACACATCTGTTGCCTAGTTACCCTTCTGTTAACAGGCTTAGTAGTGCCTATAAAAACATCTGTTGCCTAGTAACCCTTCTGTTAACAGGCTTAGTAGTGACTTTAAACACATCTGTTGCCTAGTTACCCTTCTGTTAACAGGCTTAGCAGTGCCTTTAAAAACATCTGTTGCCTAGTAACCCTTCTGTTAACTGGCTTAGCAGTGCCTATAAAAACATCTGTTGCCTAGTAGCCCTTCTGTTAACAGGCTTAGCAGTGCCTTTAAAAACATCTGTTGCCTAGTTACCCTTCTGTTAACTGGCTTAGTAGTGCCTTTAAACACATCTGTTGCCTAGTTACCCTTCTGTTAACAGGCTTAGCAGTGCCTTTAAAAACATCTGTTGCCTAGTAACCCTTCTGTTAACTGGCTTAGCAGTGCCTTTAAAAACATCTGTTGCCTAGTTACCCTTCTGTTAACTGGCTTAGTAGTGCCTTTAAACACATCTGTTGCCTAGTTACGCTTCTGTTAACAGGCTTAGCAGTGCCTTTAAAAACATCTGTTGCCTAGTTACCCTTCTGTTAACAGGCTTAGCAGTGCCTTTAAAAACATCTGTTGCCTAGTAACCCTTCTGTTAACTGGCTTAGCAGTGCCTTTAAAAACATCTGTTGCCTAGTAACCCTTCTGTTAACTGGCTTAGCAGTGCCTTTAAAAACATCTGTTGCCTAGTAACCCTTCTGTTAACAGGCTTAGCAGTGCCTTTAAAACATCTGTTGCCTAGTAACCCTTCTGTTAACTGGCTTAGCAGTGCCTTTAAAAACATCTGTTGCCTAGTAACCCTTCTGTTAACTGGCTTAGCAGTGCCTTTAAAAACATCTGTTGCCTAGTAACCCTTCTGTTAACTGGCTTAGCAGTGCCTTTAAAAACATCTGTTGCCTAGTAACCCTTCTGTTAACAGGCTTAGCAGTGCCTTTAAAATATCTGTTGCCTAGTTACCCTTCTGTTTTTCCCTGGAGCACAGAGGGTTAAAGACAGGCCTGTGATTATGGTTCTCTCACTCACTCACTCACTCACTCACTCACTCACTCACTCACTCCACTCATTCACTCCACTCATTCACTCCACTCATTCACTCACACATTCACTCACTCACTCACTCCACTCACTCACTCCACTCATTCACTCCACTCATTCACTCCACTCATTCACTCCACTCATTCACTCCACTCATTCACTCCACTCATTCACTCCACTCATTCACTCCACTCACTCACTCACTCACTCACTCACTCACAGGGATTTGTGTTGAGACCAGGGTGTATGTGGATAGATGATACACGCCTAGTTAATGTCTCTTGGTATAGTGAGACCCTGGGCAGTAGCCAGGCACTTCCAGAGGAGTGGTGCCGTAATTAACCGCCCTGCTTTAATTCTGGGCCTGGTTTTCACCTTTCATCTTCACGAGTAGGGGACACGACACAGTGTTTCCATTTGATGGTGAATGCCTGTCACCTCCGGATGGTGACTTATCTAGTACTTAACTCAATGACGCTGTATTGTATTTTGGTCATACTGTACTGATGAGTCTTTTTGAGTCTTAACGATGAGGTCAGAGACAAAGATGGGGTTTGCAACATCCTGACCCGTACTTCCTGGTTGACACAGCATCTGACTGAAGTTGAGGCATTGACCACAGGAATGGAAGTGTCCTGACAGGAAGTCCTGCGCCACTAACAGCCAATCAGAAGTTGAATCCTGGGCTGGGCGGTATCCTGATGTTCACACCGTTTTCTGTACCATACCGAATCTACACACAAGGGGCATTATTTAAACTATGATTTATATTGTTTTAAGCAACAACAGCTATTTAGGGACACAGGGATCTCGATCCAGGAAGGGGATTGAATGTCCTCAGCTGTAACCGTGAAGTTTAACATTAGGGACACAGGGATCTCGATCCAGGAAGGGGATTGAATGTCCTCAGCTGTAACCGTGAAG
>NC_074678.1:8444749-8469749 GCF_029448725.1 Salvelinus fontinalis
GGTATTGAACACACATCATCCCGTCTTCAATTTGATCGATTATTTACATTAAAAAATACCTAAAGTTGTATTACAAAAATGTTGAAATGTTTGGACAAAGCTTACAGGTAACTTTTGAGATATTTTGTAGTCAAGTTGTGCAAGTTGGAACCGGTGTTTTTCTGGATCAAATGCGCCAAATAAATGAACATTTTGGATATATATCGACGGAATTAATCGAACAAAAGGTTTATGGGACATATTGGAGTGCCAACAGAAGAAGCTCGTCAATGGCAGGTGCCTTGGTGGAAGAGTGGAGTAACATCTCACAGCAAGAACTGGCAAATCTGGTGCAGTCCATGAGGAGGAGATGCACTGCAGTACTTAATGCAGCTGGTGGCCACACCAGATACTAACTGTTACTTTTGATTTTGACCCCCCCCCCGCCCCCCCCTTGTTCAGGGACACATTATTCCATTTCTGTTAGTCACATGTCTGTGGAACTTGTTCAGTTTATGTCTCAGTTGTTGAATCTTGTTATGTTCATACAAATATTTACACATGAAAATAAATGAAAATCAGTTGACAGTGAGAGGACGTTTCTTATTTTGCTGAGTTTATATTGATGTGAATGTCAGTTATGTTGACGAGGAGAGATTCCGTTGCCTGGGGGAACATGTATGTAGACATGACGATGGAAGTGTTCCATACTAGGACATCTAGAAGACCCTGATAAATAACCAGAGCCCAACCTGATCACCCTGTACACCCCTGTCTGTCACATAGATATCAGAGAGAAAGATCGATATCAATGGCCGTAAAGGGGAGATCCAGTGCTTGTGAATAATTGACAAATTGACCATTTGTTTTGCTAAGGGCAACAAGATATGAAACATAAAGTATTCTCAGTATCTGCCACGTTCAAGGCAGAAGACAATAGTTGTTTAAGACTGCTGACATTGCAGACTGTAGAGAGACACACACACACACACACACACACACACACACACACACACACACACACACACACACACACACACACACACACACACACACACACACACACACACACACACACACACACACACACACACACACACACACACACACACACACAGAGAGATGAAGATAAACCATCCCAGCCCTCAAGCCACAAACTTTGAGCAACTATGTAGGAGCTGCTGCTGAAAGGTTAACACACACACACACACACACACACACACACACACACACACACACACACACACACACACACACACACACACACACACACACACACACACACACAGTTGACTGATGTGCTAAAGTGGCTCTCTCCTCTCCCAGGCAGGGCGCGGTCCTCTCTCATGTGTTACTATGTAATTATGAGCCATTCACTGGTCACAATGTAAATTACACACACAGCGAAAACACTACTTAATCACAATGCCTACATCCCAAATGGCACCCTATTCCCTATATAGCACACTACTTTAGACCAGAGCCCCCTGGCACCCTATTCCCTATATAGCACACTACTTCAGATCAGGGCCCTATGGCACCCTATTCCCTATATAGCACACTACTTCAGATCTGGGCCCTATGGCACCCTATTCCCTATATAGCACACTACTTCAGATCAGGGCCCTATGGCACCCTATTCCCTATATAGCACACTACTTCAGATCAGGGCCCTATGGCACCCTATTCCCTATATAGCACACTACTTCAGATCAGGGCCCTATGGCACCCTATTCCCTATATAGCACACTACTTCAGATCAGGGCCCTATGGCACCCTATTCCCTATATAGCACACTACTTCAGATCAGGGCCCTATGGCACCCTATTCCCTATATAGCACACTACTTCAGATCAGGGCACATGGGATGCAGACAATCATTTAAACATAACACTCAACTACGCCTTAAAGTAGGTTAGCAAGCTCATAGCCCCCTAGTAGGGTAGCAGAGTCATACCTCTATAGTGGGGTAGCAGAGTCATACCTCTATAGTAGGGTAGCAGAGTTATACCTCTATAGTAGGGTAGCAGAGTCATACCTCTATAGTAGGGTAGCAGAGTTATACCTCTATAGTAGGGTAGCAGAGTCATACCTCTATAGTGGGGTAGAAGAGTCATACCTGTATAGTAGGGTAGCAGTCATACCTCTATAGTAGGGTAGCAGAGTCATACCTCTATAGTAGGGTAGCAGTCATACCTCTATAGTAGGGTAGCAGAGTTATACCTCTATAGTAGGGTAGCAGAGTCATACCTCTATAGTGGGGTAGAAGAGTCATACCTGTATAGTAGGGTAGCAGTCATACCTCTATAGTAGGGTAGCAGAGTCATACCTCTATAGTAGGGTAGCAGTCATACCTCTATAGTAGGGTAGCAGAGTCATACCTCTATAGTAGGGTAGCAGAGTCATACCTCTATAGTAGGGTAGCAGTCATACCTCTATAGTAGGGTAGCAGTCATACCTCTATAGTAGGGTAGCAGTCATACCTGTATAGTAGGGTAGCAGAGTCATACCTCTATAGTAGGGTAGCAGAGTCATACCTCTATAGTAGGGTAGAAGAGTCATACCTCTATAGTAGGGTAGCAGAGTCCTAGCCCCCTACTAGGGTAGCAGAGTCATACCTCTATAGTAGGGTAGCAGAGTCCTAGCCCCCTACTAGGGTAGCAGAGTCATACCTCTATAGTAGGGTAGCAGAGTCCTAGCCCCCTACTAGGGTAGCAGAGTCATACCTCTATAGTAGGGTAGCAGAGTCATACCTCTATAGTAGGGTAGCAGAGTCATACCTCTATAGTAGGGTAGCAGAGTCATACCTCTATAGTAGGGTAGCAGAGTCATACCTCTATAGTAGGGTAGCAGAGTCCTAGCCCCCTACTAGGGTAGCAGAGTCATACCTGTATACTAGGGTAGCAGAGTCATACCTCTATAGTAGGGTAGCAGAGTCATACCTCTATAGTAGGGTAGCAGAGTCCTAGCCCCCTACTAGGGTAGCAGAGTCATACCTCTATAGTAGGGTAGCAGAGTCATACCTCTATAGTAGGGTAGCAGAGTCCTACCTCTATAGTAGGGTAGCAGAGTCATAACTCTATAGTAGGGTAGCAGAGTCATACCTCTATAGTAGGGTAGCAGAGTCCTACCTCTATAGTAGGGTAGCAGAGTCATACCTCTATAGTAGGGTAGCAGAGTCATACCTCTATAGTAGGGTAGCATAGTCATACCTCTATAGTAGGGTAGCAGAGTTATACCTCTATAGTAGGGTAGCAGAGGCATACCTCTATAGTAGGGTAGCAGAGTCATACCTCTATAGTAGGGTAGCAGAGTCCTACCTCTATAGTAGGGTAGCAGAGTCATAACTCTATAGTAGGGTAGCAGAGTCATACCTCTATAGTAGGGTAGCAGAGTCCTACCTCTATAGTAGGGTAGCAGAGTCATACCTCTATAGTAGGGTAGCAGAGTCATACCTCTATAGTAGGGTAGCATAGTCATACCTCTATAGTAGGGTAGCAGAGTCATACCTCTATAGTAGGGTAGCAGAGTCATAGCCCCCTAGTAGGGTAGCAGTCATACCTCTATAGTAGGGTAGCAGAGTCATACCTGTATAGTAGGGTAGCAGAGTCATACCTCTATAGTAGGGTAGCAGAGTCATAGCCCCCTAGTAGGGTAGCAGAGTCATACCTCTATAGTAGGGTAGCAGAATCATACCTCTATAGTAGGGTAGCAGAGTCATACCTCTATAGTAGGGTAGCAGAGTCCTACCTCTATAGTAGGGTAGCAGAGTTATACCTCTAAAGTAGGGTAGCAGAGTCATACCTCTATAGTAAGGTAGCAGAGTCATACCTCTATAGTAAGGTAGCAGAGTCATACCTCTATAGTAGGGTAGCAGAGTCATACCTCTATAGTAGGGTAGAAGAGTCATACCTCTATAGTGGGGTAGCAGAGTCATACCTCTATAGTAGGGTAGCAGAGTCATACCTCTATAGTAAGGTAGCAGAGTCATACCTCTATAGTAGGGTAGCAGTCATACCTATATAGTAGGGTAGCAGAGTCATACCTCTATAGTAGGGTAGCAGAGTCATACCTCTATAGTAGATAGCAGAGTCATACCTCTATAGTGGGGTAGCAGAGTCATACCTCTATAGTGGGGTAGAAGAGTCATGGCACCGGCGATCATACCACGCTCTAAGTTGCTTTGGTCACTCGTTTTGCCCATTCTAACATTCAGTCGAGCAGTAACTGAATGCCTCGATGACTGTCTCCCTAATTTCTATAGCAAGCCACGACCATGTGACACCTTCGTGAATGGGGTGGTGTATCTAATAAACTGGCCAGTGAGTGTACTCCGTCTCTCAACCCAGCGATACTACTTCAACACACAAAAAGACTTTTCTCCTCTCTTAAAAGTTGCCCAGGTACAGGTTGAGACAGGCCCACAGCCATAGCGTTCCTTCCCCAGCCCCGGTGGCTGCGGGCGCACGCCAAATCAAGTCCTGACAGAGCTGGGCCTTAAACAAGCAGGGCTTGGCGCCTCCAGTCTTGTCCTCTTCATACCTGACATGTAGCATCATGTCTTCGGCAGCTTCTCACTAACCTGCTCAATTGTACAGAAATTAAAAGGAGGGTTAGTCTATTCTTTTTCTCTCTCTCTGGAGAACAGATGGAAAAACACCTGGTTCTCTCTGGAGAGGAGATGGAAAAACACCTGGTTCTCTCTGGAGAGGAGATGGAAAACACCTGGTTCTCTCTGGAGAGGAGATGGAAAAACACCTGGTTCTCTCTGGAGAGGAGATGGAAAAACACCTGGTTCTCTCTGGAGAGGAGATGGAAAACACCTGGTTCTCTCTTGTTGAAGAAGAAAACATGTCAGGGTAGCAGGGATAGAAAGAGGGGAGATAACAAATATCCTCATTAGCGATTTATTTCGGTGTGTTGCAAAGATAATGTAGGAAGCGGGGCCGGAAGGCAGCTGTTACTTTTTATTTATTTTATTTATTTCACCTTTATTTAACCAGTTAGGCCAGTTGAGAACAAGTTCTCATTTACAACTGCGACCTGGCCAAGATAAAGCAAAGCATTGTGACAAAAAACAACAACACAGAGTTACACATAAACAAACGTACGGTCAATAACACAAAAGAAAAGTCTATATACAGTGTGTGCAAATGTAGAAGAGTAGTGAGGTAAGGCAATAAATAGGCCATAGTGGGGAAATAATTACAATTTAGCAATTAAACACTGGAGTGATAGATGTGCAGATGATGGATGTGCAAGTAGAGATACTGGGGTGAAAAAGAGCAAGAGGATAAATAACAATATGGGGGGGGGGGGGGGGGGGGGGTGAGGTAGTTGGATGGGCTATTTACAGATGGGCTATGTACAGGTGCAGTGATGGGTAAGCTGCTCTGACAGCTGGTGCTTAAAGTGAGCACTAAGAAGGTCAGTGTAGCAAAGCCTCGATAGTGATTGTACAGGCGTATGATGCTGCAGTAATCGGACGGAGTCCCAGATATGTGTGTGTGAGACACCTGACGCGGTACGGAAAATGACATGTGACTTCATGTTTATCAAGCCTGACCTGAGATGGTGGCAGGGGATAAGCATCTGTCACTCTTGGGATTAGCCAATTGGTTGCTAGAGCACATTTATGAAACTGAAACTGTAGGAAACTTTTCCCGACAAGTAAATATGCACTCAGATTGCTAAACAGCCATCACTAACATTGAGTGGCTGCTGCCAACATACTGACTCAACTCCAGCCACTTTAATAATTAATAATTGGATGTAATAAATGTGTCACTAGTCACTTTAAACCACGCCACTTAATATAATGTTTACATACCCTACATTACCCATCTCATATGTATATACTGTACTCTATACCATCTACTGCATCTTGCCTATGCCGTTCAGCCATCGCTCATTCATATATCTTTATGTACATATTCTTTATCCCTTTACACTTGTGTGTTTATAAGGTAGTAGTTGTGGAATTGTTAGGTTAGATTACTTGTTGGTTATTACTGCATTGTCGGAACTAGAAGCACAAGCATTTCGCTACACTCGCATTAACATCTGCTAACCATGTGTATGTGACCAATAACATTTGATTTGATTTGAAATAGGAAGGTTGTCATTGAACAATATAATAACAATAAAACATATTTTACAGTTTCCAGAATGCTGTTTTATTTTCCCGTCTCTCTCTAGGTGGAAAGATTGAGTGATTAATTGACGGTGAAGCTGAGAAACCTGACTTGAGTATAAAATGTGATAGGATTTATTACGGTGGTTTTCCCCCGGTTCTTATGCGGACGCCCTGAGGGATGCCAAACCGTTTCCTCTTTCACTACGTTACAAGTTCACTGCTTTTTCTTTTGCTTTCTTTCTTGCCTTTCTTGTATCGTCACAATGTACTTTTCCAGCATCTTTCTTGTATCATCACAATGTACTTTTCCAGCATCTTTCTTGTATCATCACAATGTACTTTTCCAGCATCTTTCTTGTATCATCACAATGTACTTTTCCAGCATCTTTCTTGTATCATCACAATGTACTTTTCCAGCATCTTTCTTGTATCATCACAATGTACTTTTCCAGCATCTTTCTTGTATCATCACAATGTACTTTTCCAGCATCTTTCTTGTATCATCACAATGTACTTTTCCAGCATCTTTCTTGTATCATCACAATGTACTTTTCCAGCATCTTTCTTGTATCATCACAATGTACTTTTCCAGCATCTTTCTTGTATCGTCACAATGTACTTTTCCAGCATCTTTCTTGTATCATCACAATGTACTTTTCCAGCATCTTTGTTGTTAAGTCTGAGATACGCACATTGTATATAGATTCTCTTTTTTCTACCATGTTATTGACTTGTTTATTGTTTACTCCATGTGTAACTCTGTGTTGTTGTCTGTTCACACTGCTATGCTTTATCTTGGCCAGGTCGCAGTTGCAAATGAGAACTTGTTCTCAACTAGCCTACCTGGTTAAATAAAGGTGAAATAAAATAAATAAAATAAAAAATACGAGTCGAATACAAGAGCTGCATATATGTCTGTTATTCGATGTTCAATCTTTACAACAATGACATGTTGTGTGTGTGTGTGTGTGTGTGTGTGTGTGTGTGTGTGTGTGTGTGTGTGTGTGTGTGTGTGTGTGTGTGTGTGTGTGTGTGCGTGTGCGTGTGCGTGTGCGTGTGCGTGTGTGTGTGAGAGAGAGAGAGAGAGAGGTATATACACATTTCTGGGGCTTTGATGTGTTGTAAGCTGTGCAAACCAAGTCATATTATGTAGTGACAGAGTAATGGGCTCCTATTGAAGTAGTTTGATATTCCTCATTCTCCTCATTTATCTCCTAATGTCACTACTGTTCCATTATAGC
Source organism: Salvelinus fontinalis (assembly GCF_029448725.1). NCBI lineage: Eukaryota > Metazoa > Chordata > Actinopteri > Salmoniformes > Salmonidae > Salvelinus > Salvelinus fontinalis. The sequence goes on from NC_074678.1 coordinate 8,452,106, forward strand.
CTGGGTAATCTCCTAATGTTACTACTGTTCCATTATAGCCTGGGTAATCTCCTAATGCCACTACTGTTCCATTATAGCCTGGGTAATCTCCTAATGTCACTACTGTTCCATTATAGCCTGGGTAATCTCCTAATGTCACTACTGTTCCATTATAGCCTGGGTAATCTCCTAATGTCACTACTGTTCCATTATAGCCTGGGTAATCTCCTAATGTCACTACTGTTCCATTATAGCCTGGGTAATCTCCTAATGTCACTGCTGTTCCATTATAGCCTGGGTAACCTCCTAATGCCACTACTGCTGTATAGCAGTGTTCCATTATAGCCTGGGTAATCTCCTAATGTCACTGCTGTTCCATTATAGCCTGGGTAATCTCCTAATGTCACTGCTGTTCCATTATAGCCTGGGTAATCTCCTAATGTCACTACTGTTCCATTATAGCCTGGGTAATCTCCTAATGTCACTACTGTTCCATTATAGCCTGGGTAATCTCCTAATGCCACTACTGTTCCATTATAGCCTGGGTAATCTCCTAATGTCACTACTGTTCCATTATAGCCTGGGTAATCTCCTAATGTCACTACTGTTCCATTATAGCCTGGGTAATCTCCTAATGCCACTACTGTTCAATTATAGCCTGGGTAATCTCCTAATGTCACTACTGTTCCATTATAGCCTGGGTAATCTCCTAATGTCACTACTGTTCCATTATAGCCTGGGTAATCTCCTAATGCCACTACTGTTCAATTATAGCCTGGGTAATCTCCTAATACCACTACTGCTGTATAGCAGTTTTCCATTATAGCCTGGGTAATCTCCTAATGTCACTACTGTTCCATTATAGCCTGGGTAATCTCCTAATGCCACTACTGTTCAATTATAGCCTGGGTAATCTCCTAATACCACTACTGCTGTATAGCAGTGTTCCATTATAGCCTGGGTAATCTCCTAATGTCACTGCTGTTCCATTATAGCCTGGGTAATCTCCTAATGTCACTACTGTTCCATTATAGCCTGGGTAATCTCCTAATGTCACTGCTGTTCCATTATAGCCTGGGTAATCTCCTAATGTCACTACTGTTCCATTATAGCCTGGGTAATCTCCTAATGTTCAGTGAAGAAAACACATTTAATAATAACAAGAACCGGTTTGGAGACGGGGCTTTTCCAGACCGCAACATTATTGAGAAATCTGTTATCTTTCTCATTTTCTATTCCTCATATATATGTTTTATTTCCCTCTCCCTGTTTTAGGGTTTGTGTCGATGTTCGTTTAGGGGCGAGTCTTGACAGGCTCGTTGACACAAACACGTCTCTAAGGCGTGGGACGGGCCTGGCCCCGTAGATATTCCCAGGGCAGGTTGTGTCTTGCCTAACACTGTTCACTGGAACACTTTTCTCTGAGAGGACCATCCTCCTTCCTGTACGGAACTCCATATTATTCCTGCCGTGCAATGCGAGACACGGCGACCGTCAAGAGATGCACAGAGTATTTACACGACCTTCTCCAGGTCCTCAATCAGTAATCCCCACCCCCAGCTCTGTAGAGACTAGGTCCTCAAGCCATTACAGTAATCCTCCCCCAGCTCTGTAGAGACTAGGTCCTCAAGCCATTACAGTAATCCTCCCCCAGCTCTGTAGAGACTAGGTCCTCAAGCCATTACAGTAATCCTCCCCCAGCTCTGTAGAGACTAGGTCCTCAAGCCATTACAGTAATCCTCACCCCCAGCTCTGTAGAGACTAGGTCCTCAAGCCATTACAGTAATCCTCCCCCAGCTCTGTAGACACTAGGTCCTCAAGCCATTACAGTAATCCTCCCCCAGCTCTGTAGAGACTAGGTCCTCAAGCCATTACAGTAATCCTCCCCCAGCTCTGTAGAGACTAGGTCCTCAAGCCATTACAGTAATCCTCCCCCAGCTCTGTAGAGACTATGTCCTCAAGCCATTACAGTAATCCTCCCCCAGCTCTATACAGACTAGGGATGGGCTTTTTAAATAATTTCATTTTTTTTTAGGGGGGATATCCAGATCGACGAAATTACGGAAAGTCCAGAGAGGACACATGATTAACAAATTATAATTCCTTTATGTCGAGATCATGACTTATTTACATCATGATCACTACATAACCAAAGTTGTTTTGTCCAGATAATGAGATAATCAAAAGTACTACGCATCATTAGCCATTCATTTGTTCAGATGCACGATAAGCACCTCATCAAGGATTGGCTGCATTGATCTCAATGGGGGGCATTTAAGCCCTAAACGATGCCTGACAGGAGTGGCTGCATTGATCTCAATGTGGGGCATTTAAGCCCTAAACGATGCCTGACAGGTGTGGCTGCATTGATCTCAATGTGGGGCATTTCAGCCCTAAACGATGCCTGACAAGAGTGGCTGCATTGATCTCAATGTAGGGCATTTCAGCCCTAAACGATGCCTGACAGGAGTGTCTGCATTGATCTCAATGTGGGGCATTTAAGCCCTAAACGATGCCTGACAGGCAAACCTGTCTCCCATGCTGCGTGCCTCCCCTAAAACCACAGCCAATCGCATGCAAGGACCAACACAGCTAACTTGGCTAGTCTTGTGAGCTAGCTAGCCAGGTAGTCTTGTTAGCAAGCTAGCTTGTTCTCTATACTGGTTGATAGCTTGAATAACTGATACGTGTATAATTATAAAGGGACAATTCCTGTTTTGTGAATAATATTTAAATTTTACAGTGGGTGAGCTCCATTCCTGACAGGATGATCAGGTTTAATTTCATCCTGAGAGGCTGAGAAGTCAGGATTCAGCCTTGTAGGCTGTTCTCATAGGTAAAGGCTCCTTCCAAGCAAGGAGGGTGGTGTGGTCAGCCCAATGCATATCTGGGGGGGGGGGGGGGGGGGACACACTGCCTGCCCACCAGGACATCTACAGCACCCGGTGTCACAGGAAGGCCAAGAAGATCAACAGACCTCAGCAAACCCGAGCCTTGACCTATACACCCCCCCGCTACCATTTAGAAGGCGGGGAGACAGTACAGGTGCATCAAACCCGAGCCTTGACCTATACACCCCCCCCCGCTACCATTTAGAAGGCGGGGAGACAGTACAGGTGCATCAAACCCGAGCCTTGACCTATACACCCCCCCCCGCTACCATTTAGAAGGCGGGGAGACAGTACAGGTGCATCAAACCCGAGCCTTGACCTATACACCCCCCCGCTACCATTTAGAAGGCGGGGAGACAGTACAGGTGCATCAAAGCCGGGACCAAGCGACTGTTAAACAGCTTCTATCTCCAGGCCATCAGACTGCTACATAGAGTCACCAGTAGCCAGTCTCCGCCCAGTACCCTGCCCTGAACCTTAGTCACTGTTACGAGCCGGCTACCACTCTGTACTCTACCCTGCACCTTAAAGACTTCTGCCCTTTGTACATAGTCATGGAACACTGGCCACTTTAATGTTTAAATACTGTTTTACCCACTTCATATGTATATACTGTATTCTAGGCATGGCTCAACCTATATAGCTACTGCTGTAGACAAATGTTCTATTTATATACTGTCTATAAACACCATCATATATATATATTTATATTCCAGACTCTGACAAATGCTCGTTCTGATATCTCTTAATTTCTTACTTTTATATTTTTTGGAGGATTTGTGTGTTTTGTTTTGTTCTGTATCACTGCACTGGAACAAGCTAATCAGATTCAATAGCAGCCTCGGAGGATGTCAGGACTTGACTTGTGCTCTCTCTCCGGCCTCTAGGTCACCAGGATGCTCATCGGGGCGCACACCTGTCACCGTCGTAACGCGCATCACCTGTCACCGTCGTAACGCGTAACGAGCATCACCTGTCACCGTCGTAACGCGCATCACCTGTCACCGTCGTAACGCGCATCACCTGTCACCGTCGTAACGCGTAACGAGCATCACCTGTCACCGTCGTAACGCGCATCACCTGTCACCGTCGTAACGCGCATCACCTGTCACCGTCGTAACGCGCATCACCTGTCACCGTCGTAACGCGCATCACCTGTCACCGTCGTAACGCGCATCACCTGTCACCATCGTAACGCGTAACGCGCATCACCTGTCACCATCGTAACGCGCATCACCTGTCACCGTCGTAACGCGCATCACCTGTCACCGTCGTAACGCGCATCACCTGTCACCGTCGTAACGCGCATCACCTGTCACCGTCGTAACGCGCATCACCTGTCACCGTCGTAACGCGCATCACCTGTCACCGTCGTAACGCGCATCACCTGTCACCATCGTAACGCGTAACGAGCATCACCTGTCACCGTCGTAACGCGCATCACCTGTCACCGTCGTAACGCGTAACGAGCATCACCTGTCACCGTCGTAACGCGCATCACCTGTCACCGTCGTAACGCGCATCACCTGTCACCATCGTAACGCGTAACGAGCATCACCTGTCACCGTCGTAACGCGCATCACCTGTCACCGTCGTAACGCGCATCACCTGTCACCGTCGTAACGCGCATCACCTGTCACCATCGTAACGCGTAACGAGCATCACCTGTCACCGTCGTAACGCGCATCACCTGTCACCGTCGTAACGCGCATCACCTGTCACCGTCGTAACGCGCATCACCTGTCACCGTCGTAACGCGCATCACCTGTCACCGTCGTAACGCGCATCACCTGTCACCATCGTAACGCGTAACGCGCATCACCTGTCACCATCGTAACGCGTAACGCGCATCACCTGTCACCATCGTAACGCGTAACGCGCATCACCTGTCACCATCGTAACGCGTAACGCGCATCACCTGTCACCATCGTAACGCGTAACGCGCATCACCTGTCACCATCGTAACACGTAATTGCGCATAATGACACTCAACCTGGACTCCATCACCTCCTTGATTACCTTCCCTATATATGTCACTCCCTTTGGTTCCTTCCCTATATATGTCACTCCCTTTGGTTCCTTCCCTATATATGTCACTCCCTTTGGTTCCTTCCCTATATATGTCCCTCCCTTTGGTTCCTTCCCTATATATGTCACTCCCCTTTGGTTCCTTCCCTATATATGTCACTCCCTTTGGTTCCTTCCCTATATATGTCACTCCCTTTGGTTCCTTCCCTATATATGTCACTCCCCTTTGGTTCCTTCCCTATTTATGTCCCTCGCTTTGGTTCGTTCCCTATATATGTCCCTCCCCTTTGGTTCCTTCCCTATATATGTCACTCCCCTTTGGTTCCTTCCCTATATATGTCACTCCCTTTGGTTCCTTCCCTATATATGTCACTCCCTTTGGTTCCTTCCCTATATATGTCCCTCCCTTTGGTTCCTTCCCTATATATGTCCCTCCCTTTGGTTCCTTCCCTATATATGTCCCTCCCTTTGGTTCGTTCCCTATATATGTCACTCCCCTTTGGTTCCTTCCCTATATATGTCCCTCCCTTTGGTTCGTTCCCTATATATGTCCCTCCCCTTTGGTTCCTTCCCTATATATGTCACTCCCCTTTGGTTCCTTCCCTATATATGTCACTCCCTTTGGTTCCTTCCCTATATATGTCACTCCCTTTGGTTCCTTCCCTATATATGTCCCTCCCTTTGGTTCCTTCCCTATATATGTCCCTCCCTTTGGTTCCTTCCCTATATATGTCCCTCCCTTTGGTTCGTTCCCTATATATGTCACTCCCTTTGGTTCCTTCCCTATATATGTCATGCCCTTTTGTTTCTTCCCCAGTCGACATTATATCTGTTTCTGTTCCATGTCGGTGCGATGTTTGTGTTACGCGTTCGTTTCATTTATGTAATGTATTCCCTCTCTGAACTTGCTTCCCGACTCTCAGCGCACATCGTTACACAGGATTCTGCCTTGTAGGCTGTTTCATAGGTAAGGCTCCTTGCCTACAGGGCAGCATCTGGACTCTGAGGCTGCTATTGAATCGGATCAGCCTGCCAGGAATACAACGCACCCACTCTAGATCATATATCTACACAAATGCACTGACTGCTAACATGCCTGCAAGGAACCTTACCTATGAAAGAGCCTACAAGGCAGCCTCCCGACTCTGTTCAACCTCCCAATAGACAAACACTACCTCACCCTGTTCAACCTCCCAATAGACAAACACCACCTCACCCTGTTCAACACCAACTCACCCTGTTCAACACCACCTCACCCTGTTCAACACCAACTCACCCTGTTCAACACCACCTCACCCTGTTCAACCTCCCAATAGACAAACACAACCTCACCCTGTTCAACACCACCTCACCCTGTTCAACCTCCCAATAGACAAACACAACCTCACCCTGTTCAACACCACCTCACCCTGTTCAACCTCCCAATAGACAAACACCACCTCACCCTGTTCAACACCTTCTCACCCTGTTCAACCTCCCAATAGTGGGGAACCACCTCACCCTGTTCAACACCACCTCACCCTGTTCAACACCACCTCACCCTGTTCAACCTCCCAATAGTGGGGAACCACCTCACCCTGTTCAACACCACCTCACCCTGTTCAACACCACCTCACTCTGTTCAACACCACCTCACCCTGTTCAACACCACCTCACCCTGTTCAACACCACCTCACCCTGTTCAACCTCCCAAAAGACAAACACCAGCTCACCCTGTTCAACCTCCCAAAAGACAAACACCACCTCACCCTGTTCAACCTCCCAAAAGACAAACACCACCTCACCCTGTTCAACACCACCTCACCCTGTTCAACCTCCCAAAAGACAAACACTACCTCACCCTGTTCAACCTCCCAATAGACAAACACCACCTCACCCTGTTCAACACCACCTCACCCTGTTCAACACCACCTCACCCTGTTCAACACCACCTCACCCTGTTCAACACCACCTCACCCTGTTCAACACCACCTCACCCTGTTCAACCTCCCAATAGACAAACACTACCTCACCCTGTTCAACCTCCCAATAGACAAACACCAGCTCACCCTGTTCAACCTCCCAATAGACAAACACCAGCTCACCCTGTTCAACCTCCCAATAGACAAACACCAGCTCACCCTGTTCAACCTCCCAATAGACAAACACCAGCTCACCCTGTTCAACACCACCTCACCCTGTTCAACCTCCCAATAGTGGGGAACCATTAAGTAACAATGATTCCTCACTGGTGATGGTAACAACCCATTAATATGGCAGCAGAGACAACATAGCTAAATAAAAGCAAATAGCAAATAGCTCTATTGACTTTTGCTGAAAAGGGTATTTGTCTTGTCTCATTGAACTAGGGCTGTGACGGTCATGGAATGTTGGTTAACGCTAGTGCCCGTTTTTTTTTAAAGAATGCACATTTCTCCTCTCCTCCGCTCTTGACTGCATGTGCTGCCCTAGAAATCTGATGAATAGAACGGTTATGACATAATGACATTATGACATAATGGGTGAACAGGCGACCATTGCGAAGAGCAAAGAAGGAAGTCTACCCGTCAATATGTGCTGTGATTTGTTGATTCAACTCAACTGACATTACTTAATTGGCCAAGTTAGCAAGGTAAGGCAAATGAAGCTAGCTCCTCCAAGTACCACTTAGTCTGAAGCTAGCCCGGCTAGGGCTCCTGGGCTACCACCGAAGCCCACTCCTGGGCTACAATATCCAGACTCCTTCTACTCCCGGTACGGGGCACTGAAACCCTCTATCCGGACCCCTTCTACTCCCGGTACGGGGCACTGAACCCCTCTATCCAGACTCCTTCTACTCCCGGTACGGGGCACGGAACCCCTCTATCCGGACCCCTTCTACTGCCGGTACGGGGCACGGAACCCCACCAATCCTCTACGTCTGGAATAACGACATAATCTGGCAGAGGATTCCAACAGGCCCCTCAGGCGCGACGTCCACTGAAGGCCCATTCTGATAACCGTGGCCTGCTAGCTACCTAGAGCTACTTGGAACCCTACTATTCAAAGACTGGTCTATCGACGTCACCTGGTCTCAGACGATCCCGCAGGTGACGAAGCTGGATGTGGAGGTCCTGGACTGGCGTGGTTATACGTGGTCTGCGGTTGTAAGACCGGTTGGACATACTGTCATATTCTCTAAAATGACATTGGATGAGGGCTTATGGTAGAAAAATTAACATTCAATTCTCTGGCAACAGCTCTGGTGGACATTCCTGCAGTCAGCATGCCAACTGCACTCTCCCTCAAAACTTGAGACATCTGTGGCATTGTGTTGTGTGAAAAAACGGCACATTTTAGAGTGGCTACTAGCTATCCCAGCAACTAGCCTACACTCATTTAGAGTGGCTACTAGCTAGCCCAGCTACTAGCCTACACTCATTTAGAGTGGCTACTAGCTATCCCAGCTACTAGCCTACACTCATTTAGAGTGGCTACTAGCTAGCCCAGCTACTAGCCTACACTCATTTAGAGTGGCTACTAGCTAGCCCAGCAACTAGCCTACACTCATTTAGAGTGGGTACTAGCTAGCCCAGCTACTAGCCTACACTCATTTAGAGTGGCTACTAGCTAGCCCAGCTACTAGCCTACACTCATTTAGAGTGGCTACTAGCTAGCCCAGCTACTAGCCTACACTCATTTAGAGTGGCTACTAGCTAGCCCAGCAACTAGCCTACACTCATTTAGAGTGGCTACTAGCTAGCCCAGCTACTAGCCTACACTCATTTAGAGTGGCTACTAGCTATCCCAGCGACTAGCCTACACTCATTTAGAGTGGCTACTAGCTAGCCCAGCTACTAGCCTACACTCATTTAGAGTGGCTACTAGCTAGCCCAGCAACTAGCCTACACTCATTTAGAGTGGCTACTAGCTAGCCCAGGTACTAGCCTACACTCATTTAGAGTGACTACTAGCTAGCCCAGCTACTAGCCTACACTCATTTAGAGTGGCTCCTAGCTAGCCCAGCAACTAGCATACACTCATTTAGAGTGGCTACTAGCTAGCCCAGCAACTAGCCTACACTCATTTAGAGTGGCTACTAGCTAGCCCAGCTACTAGCCTACACTCATTTAGAGTGGCTACTAGCTAGCCAAGCGACTAGCCTACACTCATTTAGAGTGGCTACTAGCTAGCCCAGCTACTAGCCTACACTCATTTAGAGTGGCTACTAGCTAGCCCAGCTACTAGCCTACACTCATTTAGAGTGGCTACTAGCTAGCCCAGCGACTAGCCTACACTCATTTAGAGTGGCTACTAGCTAGCCCAGCTACTAGCCTACACTCATTTAGAGTGGCTACTAGCTAGCCCAGCTACTAGCCTACACTCATTTAGAGTGGCTACTAGCTAGCCCAGCGACTAGCCTACACTCATTTAGAGTGGCTACTAGCTAGCCCAGCTACTAGCCTACACTCATTTAGAGTGGCTACTAGCTAGCCCAGCGACTAGCCTACACTCATTTAGAGTGGCTACTAGCTAGCCCAGCTACTAGCCTACACTCATTTAGAGTGGCTACTAGCTAGCCCAGCAACTAGCCTACATTCATAGAAGAAAAGGTGCTATCTAGGATGTTAAAAATGGTTCTTCAGCTGTCCCCATAGGAGAACCCTTTGAAGAACCCTTTTTGGTTCCAGGTAAAAACCCTTTTAGAACCCTTTTGGGTTCCATGACCCCACAGAGACAGAACACAGTGTGCACTACGTCCCCATTGTAAGATCCCACAGAGACACACAGCCAGCCCATCAAAAAGGGAGCATTAGCAGCTCTGTGTGCAGACTAAAGCTGGAGTGGTGACGCCTACAGTGGCCCTGTGCCATAAGGCCATCAGGCCAGTGACTGAGCTAGTCTAGCCATTCTGTGTAGCTTCCAGGAGCTTAAAGGGGAAGCTGTATAGAGCCCTCAGACTGAGACCCATACTACTATCACCACATCTTCATCAGACTGGCCCGGTCATTATAGAGACAATGCCCTTTCGGGTCAGCTCTATCGGTCAGATATTTTGGTATGTCTTCAACCAACCATTAGCCCACTAGTGGTAATGAATAAATGACTATTTCTACAGAGGACATAGTGATACCACTACAAAACGACAGCATGGAGGGTTTTGTCTACTAATTATTGAGTGCAGTGGAATGCTTTAATGCTGACGTAGTGTTTGTACGATAAAAGACGTGCTGTAAACCCTTGGTTACCAGTTTAAATCCATAACTGTTGTGTATGTAAGGTAGCCTAAGCGTTAAATATTGCTTAAACTTCCTCGTGATGAGCTCAGACCATACCATCAGCTACACCAATATTACTCTGAGGATCTTTATTTTCGTCTGGCGCTACGGCAGTGCAAATGCCAAACTCACTTCAGTTTGCAATATCAGCATGTAAAAAAACTGGCGATCTGCCATTTTCCATCCAATGCGGTTCAGCGATTCACCTGTCTAATAGCTCGCTCGCACTGAAGTGGGAGGGGTGGAAATATTTGAGGTGTGTCCTTAAAAAAACAAAGTGCAAAAGTGATTTCATGCAGCGCATAGTGGAAGATTTAAGACCAACGAAAAGCAAGTCTTAGCGGTAACGATGCAAGTCTTAGCGGTAACGATGGGCTAGGCCTACATTTTGATTATTTTGGTTCTGTAGGCTATTTAACGAACTAACATTCAAGTTGGAGTAGATGCCCAATGCAGTACATAAAAGACCGTAAATACACAACTTGATGCAGCCACATATTTTAGCCATGGAGCACGTTCTGATTGGCCAATGAGGGGGGGGGTCAAGCCATGACACACTTTCAACTTGTTTTATTCATCAAACAGCCCTTTTCGCTCCACTTCCAGCTACTGAGCCCATAATTCCTGCTGTGAAAATAGCAAAAGTTTGTCTTAACACACCCCTGGACATAGAGCACTGCCGCCAGCCCTAAGATTTACCAAATTAGATTTACCATTGGTTATGTTTGTTAAAATAGAGCCCTTAGTGGGTTTATGAAGACACGGTGCCTGATCCAGAGTCTAGAACAAGGTTTGGGGCGTGCCTCCACAATTCCCACCCTCTTACTCTTCCCATCAGACAACCAACTGCACATCAGACAGACACTTTTGTTTTCTGCGCTGTGAAGATGAGAGAGACAGGAAGTGTGGGAATTTAGTAAGTGTCACTATCCCACAGTCGTCGTAGCCAATGAGCTGGCTGAGATGGCCCCTTGATTACTGCCAGAATCCCGCCTGTTTACTCTGAGACATGACCTATCTACCGTTGGTTCATATTTAGGCAACGATACCTCAGGTTCTATAACACTCCTTCCTCTCCCGTCTGCCAAATCTGGAGATTGATGGCTTACCTGGACCATAATGGTCCAAAATCAATTCCTGTACTACAGTTGAATAGGACCACGTGAGACTGGTTCAGCCACATAGTTTCCCATGAATATTATGATTTCACAAGAGATCCCAACACTTGATGTAAAAGAGCCTATATGTAAAACGATTAAATCCATTCATCCACAGGTGAGATATGGAGCAGCTTAGATAGGTAGCTAACTATTGTGACCGCTAGGTGGGGTGCTCTTTGCTTTTGGTTTTACACAATGGTACAAGGCATGACACGGCATTGGAGTAAGTAAAGATGGCCATGGAGTCAGAACAGATGGTCACGGAGTCAGAGCAGATGGCCATGGAGTCAGAGCAGATGGTCACGGAGTCAGTACAGATGGTCATGGAGTCAGAGCAGATGGTCATGGAGTCAGAGCAGATGGCCATGGAGTCAGTACAGATGGTCACGGAGTCAGTACAGATGGTCATGGAGTCAGTACAGATGGTCATGGAGTCAGTACAGATGGTCACGGAGTCAGTACAGATGGTCATGGAGTCAGTACAGATGGTCATGGAGTCAGAGCAGATGGTCATGGAGTCAGAGCAGATGGCCATGGAGTCAGTACAGATGGTCACGGAGTCAGTACAGATGGTCATGGAGTCAGAACGGATGGTCATGGAGTCAGTACTGATGGTCATGGAGTCAGAACAGATGGCCATGGAGTCAGAGCAGATGGTCATGGAGTCAGAGCAGATGGCCATGGAGTCAGTACAGATGGTCACGGAGTCAGTACAGATGGTCATGGAGTCAGAGCAGATGGTCATGGAGTCAGAGCAGATGGCCATGGAGTCAGTACAGATGGTCACGGAGTCAGTACAGATGGTCATGGAGTCAGTACAGATGGTCATGGAGTCAGTACAGATGGTCACGGAGTCAGTACAGATGGTCATGGAGTCAGTACAGATGGTCATGGAGTCAGAGCAGATGGTCATGGAGTCAGAGCAGATGGCCATGGAGTCAGTACAGATGGTCACGGAGTCAGTACAGATGGTCATGGAGTCAGAACGGATGGTCATGGAGTCAGTACTGATGGTCATGGAGTCAGAACAGATGGCCATGGAGTCAGTACAGATGGTCATGGAGTCAGAACAGATGGCCATGGAGTCAGTACAGATGGTCATGGAGTCAGAACAGATGGCCATGGAGTCAGTACAGATGGCCATGGAGTCAGTACAGATGGTCACGGAGTCAGTACAGATGGTCATGGAGTCAGAGCAGATGGTCATGGAGTCAGAGCAGATGGCCATGGAGTCAGTACAGATGGTCACGGAGTCAGTACAGATGGTCATGGAGTCAGTACAGATGGTCATGGAGTCAGTACAGATGGTCACGGAGTCAGTACAGATGGTCATGGAGTCAGTACAGATGGTCATGGAGTCAGAGCAGATGGTCATGGAGTCAGAGCAGATGGCCATGGAGTCAGTACAGATGGTCACGGAGTCAGTACAGATGGTCATGGAGTCAGAACGGATGGTCATGGAGTCAGTACTGATGGTCATGGAGTCAGAACAGATGGCCATGGAGTCAGTACAGATGGTCACGGAGTCAGAACAGATGGCCATGGAGTCAGTACAGATGGTCATGGAGTCAGAACAGATGGCCATGGAGTCAGTACAGATGGCCATGGAGTCAGTACAGATGGTCATGGAGTCAGTACAGATGGTCATGGAGTCAGTACTGATGGTCATGGAGTCAGTACAGATGGCCATGGAGTCAGTACAGATGGTCATGGAGTCAGTACAGATGGCCATGGAGTCAGTACAGATGGTCATGGAGTCAGAACGGATGATGGAACACTGCAGAGTAGACCTGTCAGGCAGAGTAGAGCTGCCAGGCAGAGCAGAGCTGCCAGGTAGAGCAGAGCTGCCAGGCAGAGCAGAGCTGCCAGGTAGAGCAGAGCTGCCAGGTAGAGCAGAGCTGCCAGGTAGAGCAGAGCTGCCAGGCAGAGTAGAGCTGCCAGGCAGAGCAGAGCTGCCAGGCAGAGCAGAGCTGCCAGGTAGAGCAGAGCTGCCAGGTAGAGCAGAGCTGCCAGGTAGAGCAGAGCTGCCAGGCAGAGTAGAGCTGCCAGGCAGAGCAGAGCTGCCAGGCAGAGCAGAGCTGCCAGGTAGAGCAGAGCTGCCCGGTAGAGTAGAGCTGCCAGGCAGAGCAGAGCTGCCAGGCAGAGCAGAGCTGCCAGGCAGAGCAGAGCTGCCAGGTAGAGCAGAGCTGCCAGGCAGAGTAGAGCTGCCAGGCAGAGCAGAGCTGCCAGGCAGAGCAGAGCTGCCAGGCAGAGCAGAGCTGCCAGGTAGAGCAGAGCTGCCCGGTAGAGTAGAGCTGCCAGGCAGAGCAGAGCTGCCAGGCAGAGCAGAGCTGCCAGGCAGAGCAGAGCTGCCAGGTAGAGCAGAGCTGCCCGGTAGAGTAGAGCTGCCAGGTAGAGCAGAGCTGCCAGGTAGAGCAGAACTGCCAGACAGAGCAGAGCTGCCAGGTAGAGTAGACCTGCCAGGTAGAGTAGAGCTGCCCGGTAGAGTAGAGTAGAGCAGAGCTGCCAGGCAGAGTAGAGCTGCCAGGCAGGGCAGAGCTGCCAGGCAGAGTAGAGTAGAGCAGAGCTGCCAGGCAGAGTAGAGTAGAGCAGAGCTGCCAGGCAGGGCAGCCAGGCAGAGCAGAGCTAGAAGAGCTGGTTCTGTCAGTCTGCTGCTGAGACCTCAGTACACGGTGAGTGGTGACATCAAGCTGCACGCACGCACGCACGCACGCACGCACAGACAGACAGACAGACAGACAGACAGACAGACAGACCTGGGAAGAAGTTACCCTTTCTTTCCCTGTGAATAATACCACTCTGAAATCCTCTCCGAATCAGCTGTGAGTCAGAAGAGATCAAAAGGAGGTGGGAAGAGTCCTATAGACTGACATGATAATGTACCACTGGCATTCTGGAGTATCCAGACATGATAATGTACCACTGTCATTCTGGAGTATCCAGACATGATAATGTACCACTGGCATTCTGGAGGATCCAGACATGATAATGTACCACTGGCATTCTGGAGTATCCAGACATGATAATGTACCACTGTCATTCTGGAGGATCCAGACATGATAATGTACCACTGTCATTCTGGAGGATCCAGACATGATAATGTACCACTGTCATTCTGGAGTATCCAGACATGATAATGTACCACTGTCATTCTGGAGGATCCAGACATGATAATGTACCACTGGCATTCTGGAGGATCCAGACGTGATAATGTACCACTGTCATTCTGGAGTATCCAGACATGATAATGTACCACTGTCATTCTGGAGGATCCAGACATGATAATGTACCACTGTCATTCTGGAGGATCCAGACATGATAATGTACCACTGGCATTCTGGAGGATCCAGACATGATAATGTACCACTGTCATTCTGGAGGATCCAGACATGATAATGTACCACTGTCATTCTGGAGGATCCAGACATGATAATGTACCACTGTCATTCTGGAGGATCCAGACATGATAATGTACCACTGTCATTCTGGAGGATCCAGACATGATAATGTACCACTGTCATTCTGGAGGATCCAGACATGATAATGTACCACTGTCATTCTGGAGGATCCAGACATGATAATGTACCACTGTCATTCTGGAGGATCCAGACGTGATAATGTACCACTGTCATTCTGGAGGATCCAGACATGATAATGTACCACTGTCATTCTGGAGTATCCAGACATGATAATGTACCACTGTCATTCTGGAGGATCCAGACATGATAATGTACCACTGTCATTCTGGAGTATCCAGACATGATAATGTACCACTGTCATTCTGGAGGATCCAGACATGATAAGATACCACTGTCATTCTGGAGGATCCAGACATGATAATGTACCACTGTCATTCTGGAGGATCCAGACATGATAATGTACCACTGTCATTCTGGAGGATCCAGACATGATAATGTACCACTGTCATTCTGGAGGATCCAGACATGATAATGTACCACTGTCATTCTGGAGGATCCAGACGTGATAATGTACCACTGTCATTCTGGAGGATCCAGACATGATAATGTACCACTGTCATTCTGGAGTATCCAGACATGATAATGTACCACTGTCATTCTGGAGGATCCAGACATGATAATGTACCACTGTCATTCTGGAGGATCCAGACATGATAATGTACCACTGTCATTCTGGAGGATCCAGACGTGATAATGTACCACTGTCATTCTGGAGGATCCAGACATGATAATGTACCACTGTCATTCTGGAGTATCCAGACATGATAATGTACCACTGTCATTCTGGAGGATCCAGACATGATAATGTACCACTGTCATTCTGGAGGATCCAGACATGATAAGATACCACTGTCATTCTGGAGGATCCAGACATGATAATGTACCACTGTCATTCTGGAGTATCCAGACATGATAAGATACCACTGTCATTCTGGAGGATCCAGACATGATAATGTACCACTGTCATTCTGGAGTATCCAGACATGATAATGTACCACTGTCATTCTGGAGGATCCAGACATGATAATGTACCACTGTCATTCTGGAGGATCCAGACATGATAATGTACCACTGTCATTCTGGAGGATCCAGACATGATAATGTACCACTGTCATTCTGGAGTATCCAGACATGATAAGATACCACTGTCATTCTGGAGGATCCAGACATGATAATGTACCACTGTCATTCTGGAGGATCCAGACATGATAATGTACCACTGTCATTCTGGAGGATCCAGACATGATAATGTACCACTGTCATTCTGGAGGATCCAGACATGATAATGTACCACTGTCATTCTGGAGGATCCAGACATGATAATGTACCACTGTCATTCTGGAGTATCCAGACATGATAATGTACCACTGTCATTCTGGAGGATCCAGACATGATAATGTACCACTGTCATTCTGGAGTATCCAGGCATGATAATGTACCACTGTCATTCTGGAGTATCCAGGCATGATAATGTACCACTGTCATTCTGGAGTATCCAGGCATGATAATGTACCACTGTCATTCTGGAGGATCCAGACATGATAATGTACCACTGTCATTCTGGAGTATCCAGACATGATAATGTACCACTGTCATTCTGGAGGATCCAGACATGATAATGTACCACTGTCATTCTGGAGGATCCAGACATGATAATGTACCACTGTCATTCTGGAGAATCCAGACATGATAATGTACCACTGGCATTTTGGAGGATCCAGACATGATAATGTACCACTGTCATTCTGGAGGATCCAGACATGATAATGTACCACTGTCATTCTGGAGGATCCAGACATGATAATGTACCACTGTCATTCTGGAGGATCCAGACATGATAATGTACCACTGTCATTCTGGAGGATCCAGACATGATAATGTACCACTGTCATTCTGGAGGATCCAGACATGATAATGTACCACTGTCATTCTGGAGAATCCAGACATGATAATGTACCACTGGCATTCTGGAGGATCCAGACATGATAATGTACCACTGTCATTCTGGAGGATCCAGACATGATAATGTACCACTGTCATTCTGGAGTATCCAGACATGATAATGTACCACTGTCATTCTGGAGGATCCAGACATGATAATGTACCACTGTCATTCTGGAGGATCCAGACATGATAATGTACCACTGTCATTCTGGAGAATCCAGACATGATAATGTACCACTGGCATTCTGGAGGATCCAGACATGATAATGTACCACTGTCATTCTGGAGGATCCAGACATGATAATGTACCACTGTCATTCTGGAGGATCCAGACATGATAATGTACCACTGTCATTCTGGAGTATCCAGACATGATAATGTACCACTGTCATTCTGGAGAATCCAGACATGATAATGTACCACTGTCATTCTGGAGTATCCAGACATGATAATGTGCCTTGAGATAGGGTTGTTAATTTATTAAAAGATACACAATGATCTCTTCCTGTTACAACTGAACTGTCATGGCTCTGAGGAAAACACTAGGAGTCCAGGCTGTGGGAAGTTGTTATTCTAGAGGAGTAAACACCTGGAATAGACCTAAAAAGTTGAGTTTGTACCAACTGTCATGGCTGAGGTTCTCATCGTGTGTCATGAGATGAGGTAGACCGACTTTCCCCCCCACCAGACAGAGTTGTGCAACGGAGAGCGTTTGATGTATTGTGCATTACAAAACAGCCTGGAGCACTGATTGGCTTGATACAACTTCTACACTTTTTCTACAGATTCAACCTTTAATCCAGGTGAATATGATGTTTTCACATGACCCCCAGACCTCACTGGAGGATCCAGCTGACTCATAAATTAACCTTGGAGGGTTCCCATGATAGAACACATCAATCAACCACATCTCAGATATCTGACTT